>NC_085138.1:349640032-349877389 GCF_035046485.1 Aedes albopictus
AACACAAAAAGTTCAATTACATATGCTACTTCAATGTAATTTAAGAAAATAATTACCTGTTTGAGGGTTCAGAATGACGATATCAGCCGCTTCATTAACAGCTGATCCAGCAGCTTCATTGGTCTGTTCGTAGAGTGACTCGATGTGGACAATCTGATTGGAGGGTCCAGGATTACTGCAGCTGGGTTCGCATGGGGCAGTTGTAGTTTCCCAGTCCTGTAGCAGTTGGTCAACGGATTTCTTTCGACGGTAAGTGCGGGTGATTTGCGATGTCGGTAACGGTGGTTTTTCGCTCATATCGACGTCTTCGTCATCAGAATGATGGTCGAAGTTATAGGTAGGAACCGACATCGTTTCCTTGCCGGATGCATTCGATTCCAAGTTGATGGTATTTTCTTCCTGCAACAAAAACAAGAGGTTTGAGGTTAAAATGTGTTCGCAAACTAGCGGCGTATTTCTGGAATATTTACCTTTAATTCCGAAAGCGACTGCACCACGAAACTTGCATTTTTGCTCGCTGCCTTCTTCAACACGCGCTTTTTGGCAACATTAAGCCTTTTGCGAGCCATTTTCAACCAATATGACGCGACGCACTGCTAATTATTCCGCAACAATGAAAAATAAAACACGCGTGCTTATCCGAGAGAAAAAAAAAACAACAGTGATTTTTGACAACTTCGAAGCATCCACGATCACTGGCGGACAGTGCGTTACTTAGGTAAAATCGGTGGTCAGAACAAAAATTGCAAATTTTGTAGTCTGCATTTATGTCGGTCGTTGCATTGTTGTATGCATATTGAACAATCAATTGTTCGCATCATGCTTGTTCAGAAATTATTATTGATTCCATCGCATTAAAAACTTGTGTATATCGGGATAATGGCATTTGATTTTTTCCAAGCATAAGTTACAATGTGCGGTGTGTGAGGCATCTGAATGTCACGCAAATAACATGTTAAGGTGAAACGAATGCAGAACAAAATTGGTAGGTAGCTCAACAGTGATGCTTTTGTACTGAAACAAAGTTACAAATATTTTTTTTTAGATGAACCTGCTTCGGATTGAAAATTTCATAAATAAAAACAAAAAATCTTTAAGTTTTAATAATATTCCGGAAAATTTAAATTGTTTCGTTTTTTTTTTCAAAGACGTAAAGTAGTGTTATTCTGCAATATTTTTAATAGGCTCAATCTCCATGATCATTTTTACCTTAAAAATGAGTTCATGAAATTTATTTCTGGAAATTTCGGAGCAAATTCAATTCGATACCAGTGAAACATAAATTAAACAAGTCAAGTAGAACTTAATTGATTTTTTTTGTTCCAAAATGAGCGATCGGCGCAATAAACGACATTATTTTATGTCTAATGAGTTCAAGAACAAAAAATATTTGCAAAAGGTTTGTTTTTTAGGAATATAGAAGAGTATGAAAATAATGTACTATATGTTTTAGAGGAAAAAGCCCAAAGCAAAGTTTGTCCCACAACCTGAGTTCAGTTGTTACGAGCAATCGAATGCATCCGACATCCTTCGTCCTACGGAATTAGTTTCTGCTGGCATCGATTCTGAACAAGAAGGTGTAGATCTGGAAGAAAGTGTTGTGACGAATAATTCTGGTATGAAGATCCGGTCAAATTCTTGTTCCTCGGAGACCCCAGATACTATGAGTGTGGAATTTAACCTCGACGAAAGCGATAGTTCTGTGAGTTTATCAGAAGCGTCCGAAAATTCTAATTATGAAGACAATGCCACAAAAGAATGTCTAGGAGGAGGAGGTTTCGACTTCACTAAGGTATCATTAAAATTATGAATATTGAATCCCTAGCTGTTTATGCAACAAGTTGCAAAAAGATGTAAAGCACACGATTTTTGCAAACAGTTGCATACACAACTTTGTGCAATGATTTTTCAATTTATACAACTCCTTTCAGTTGCATAATTGATCAGTGTGGCATAGTATGCCACTATGGAACTGATATGAGTTGAATCAAATTTAATTGATAATACTGAAATAAAATTACTTAATGAAACTTTTAATGTTTGCAGATATTTCTGGACAAAGAGAACAGAATGAAGTTTGACGCGGACATGTCCACCCAAGAAGCTCGTTATATGATCCTTAATTATTACATTAAACATCACCTAACACAAAAGGCTTTGGTGGATCTGCTCAAGATGCTAAATTTGATGGCAGGCAGCAAAATATTTCCAGAATGTTTTGAATCTTTCATAGCTTCTTTTCCTGATCCGTACAAATACACCAGAGTGTATTATTGTACTGAATGCCAATGTGGAGTTGGACAATCGGTCCCGGCTAAGCAAACTATATGTCCTATACCTGAGTGCGGTGGGAACAGTTTTGATTTTTTTGTAACCATTCCAATTGAACAACAGTTGCGAGAAACCATGATCAAATATCGAAAGGAAATAGCGGATTACGAGAAACTTCTTGACAGTGAGGGCATAAGTGATATAAATCGCGGAGATGTGGTTAAAGAAATTCAAACAAAAATCAATGGCAGAATCATTACTTTGTCAGTGAACACAGATGGAGCTGCAGCATATCATTGGAGTATTAACAAGCCATGCTACCCCATATTTGTCGTCATCAACAACTTGCCACCACGTATTCGCTTTGATAAGAACAATCTTTTGATGGCTGCTATATGGCTGAACAAAGGTGAACCAAATATGCCACTGTTCTTCAAGGAGTTTTGTAAGGAAATGGTAAAACTAAGTAATGGCGTTGCCATTGATTCCGACACATACACCGTTTTGGTCGTTCAGAACTGTTTGGATTCCTTTGCTAGACCAAAACTCCAAAATTCAACCCAATTTAATGGAAAATTCGGGTGCTCAGTTTGCTATCATGAAGGAAAAGTCGTTAAGGGAAATCAAATTCGATACCCATTTAAAGCTAGTGATAACAGACATCATTCCGAAACACGTCGTCTGATGATAGAGGCACACAGTTCTGGATCGACCATAAAAGGAATTAAAGGACTATCGACGTTTCTCTCAATTCCACATTTCAATATAGTGAATGGTAATATATTAGAATTTAAAATTGGCTGTCACTAACTTAATACACTTATTTCAAGGATTCCCACCGGATTATGTGCATGCGGTTCTCCTAGGCGTCGTAAAGCAGCTATGGGAGCTTTTCACTGCATCGTCCAACCACACCAAGCCGTATTATATTGGACAGCAAATGTCGGAAGTCGAGAAAAGAATGATAACCATCAGAACTCCAAGTTTGTTTTCTCAATATCCTGGAAAAATTGAGGACATGAAGAAAAATAAGGCAAGCGACTGGGAAAACATGTTGTTTTACTATTTTTATCCATGCGTTGTTGGTATTCTTCCCAAGAAATATTTGGATCATTTCATGTTGCTTTCTACGTGTATTTTTGAACTACTTGACATTCATTTGACTCAACATACTATTGCAAAGGTCGAGAAACAACTAAAGGATTTTGTTCGTAAGTTCCAAATATTGTATGGAGAAGAGAACATGTTTTTCAATGTTCACGTGTTGACTCATCTAGCAGGAAGTGCAAAACATTTTGGAGCATTGTGGAACTCATCACTCTATCCGTATGAAAACGGCAACGGTATGATTTTACAGTTTAGAACTGGTAACAATCATCCAATTCATTTTGAATCGTATTTGTCACAATCAGATCTATTCGGGAAATGACGCAATCAAAACGTGGCACTCTCAGTTATGGAGTTCAAAGCCGATGCACCGTATACATTTCGATAATTCATCGCTGTTTGAGCTATCTAATGGGTTAAAAATCGACGACACAGTTTTGGAGCGAGAATTCAGCCACCATGTGAAATTCATTGTTGATGGTGTTCAATATTGTATTAGAGAATATTGTGAGAAACTAGGCTACAACGATTCTTTCATAAAAATTGATAAAGATTTTTTTCAAATTGAGAAAGTGTTAGTTGACCGTAAAGACAACATTTATATCATTGGCAAGAAACTAATTACAATCCAAATTTACAACAACATGTACTCATACAGAAGTAGTGCTGAACATCACCTGAAACCTATCAAACATAACATTCGACCATGTGTCAGTGTTTCGGTACGCAGAGGAAATAACGCTGTAAATTATATATCGGTTTGCAAGCCAAACACACAAGTTAATTAGAAGTGTAAAGTATAGGAATTTGCTGTATCACTGATGAAAATAAATACATTTTTCGTCGATAATAATTGATAACAATTGATAACAAAAGTAGTTATCATCGAATACATTTATTCGATAACACAAAATAACAGAAAGAAATCAAGATAACTGAAGAAGTTATTGTGATGTTATCCTGTTGTTATTCTACTTTGCTCGGGTATGCACTACACCGAATAGAATCAGTGCTCGCGGTCGGCTGAAACCCAGTGATGTTCTAAAGGTGAGAGGAAAAAAGAAACTTTGGAGGCAGGAATATTCTTTGGATCGATTAAGAATGGATCCCCAGTGATGACCGATGCAGGTGCAGGTATTTAAAAACGGTTTAGTGACGACGAAGACACGGAGGATGTACACGGGAATGCATCTATCGCTCCACAAAATCTGCGACATACAATATTCCAATATTCTCCACAATACCGCGGTAGCGGTTCAGTGTGGGTGTTTGGAAATCGGTCGCCAGAAATATTTTACCAAGCACCTCCGGATGAGACTTGAATCACAAGGTACGTTTTCATAAGCTATATCATATTTACGTTTCGATTATGACTGTGGGATCTAAATCCAATGAAAAACACTATAATGATTGATTATGTACAGCACATTCATTGAAAATGGATGATTTAAAATGGATCAATAATCATAGAAGGAATCGTTATCATTATTAGTATGATAACTGAAAAGTATTAAATGATCTCATTTCAAAGACTTGAATCATTCAATTATCTATTTATTATTAAGGTACCCCGGGGCAAGTGAGAATGGGGGGCAAGTGAGACCTATAGCTAGTATTTTTTTTATTATTTATTTTTAAGACTAACATTCTTCATGGAAAACATAGGTATCATACCTACGGATACTTTGAATACAAAAAATGTTATTGTTTCAACCATAAAGAGACCATATACGTTATTGTTGTTCATATGTAATTTTCAATTCACTAGGTAAGATTGCCGTGCTCTACTAGATTCGTCGTTTAAAAATAGATTTGTTATTCTACAAATACTTTTTTGGTTTCAGGATAGTATTTGGAATTCATGCAAATGATTTCAAGCGAAAAAGCAGTATTTTATTTTTATTTATTACCTTTAGTTTACTGCTCTCACTTGCCCCAGTGCATTTCGCTATCTGGGGCAAGTGGGACCTATGAGAATAAACAAAGACAATTTTAGGGGCCGTCCATATACCACGTGGACAGAAAATTCATAGTTTTTGACCCCCTCCCCCCTCTCCGTGGACAAGAGTGGACTTTTCATTGACCCCTACCCCCCTTCCCCAATGTCCACGTGGACATCCGGAAAAAATGTTTTTTTTTTAATATTTCTAAAATAAACGGAATTTTTTTTAAATTTATTTTTTTTGAATAATGTTTTTTTTTTCTTCTTGAACATTTTCTTAAATACCTATCATTAATAACTTTATGAATAACAAATATTCTATAGATTTATATAAAACTAGCTGTCCCGGCAAACTCTGTCTTGCCAATCTTGTGGTGGTTTGACAGCTTTTAAGCTCATTAAGGCACCGCACTCTAGATTGGTTTGATTTCGATCATGTTGATTTTCTTCCCAGCTCATAAAAATCAGTACTTTAGCAATTTTCCAACTTTTTGAGTTGATTTTCGTAACTTTGTCTGCATATAAACACAGCCACCATGAATACGAATCTAACCCTGCATAAGTCATCCTGATCTGTTCACCCGTTCGTGAGTTTTGTTGTCTCAAAGGAACTTCAAACTCATTTTTATATATATAGATTTAAAGTCATTTAAAGTCAAGTCATTTTAAAGTCTTTCTCAAAGAGGAACAAAATGGGTACCTATAAGCTTTCAGCATTGTTTTTAATTGAGCTTAATGTTTGTGGGAGTGTGGGTTCGATTCCCGCTCCAGTCGGTTAAAAATTTTCGTCAAACTTAAAATTCCCCACTGGATCATTGAGTGTTTCGTGTGATGTCCATCCCCTAATGTTAGTGATCGCTCAGTCTGTTCAATCTCTGGTTGAAGACGGTGTTTTATAAAATGTTTTGTTCTGTTAAGAATCTTAACTTAATTTAACTTAACATAAAGTAATTTTTTTCTTAAATTTTTGTTGAGATAAGATTATATTTCTCAGTATCTTACAAAAACAAGAATTACAGCAACTTTTCAAAAATGCATAGAGTAGTCTAAACTAAATTATATTGCTGAGATTTAGAGTTCAATAACCTATAGAAACTTCTTGAATTTTAAAGGAAGCTCAAAAAAAAGTGTTTGAGATAAACCTGCAAATCTTAACATGTATTTTGAAACTTCGAGAAATCCACACAGAACTTCAATGAAAACTTTCTGACTGAAACACCAACATTTGCATGGTCTACACTCCATTTTAAATCTCCGGATTATTCCTCGAAAGAAAAAGTAAGGAATTGTGTTTATTTTAGAACAAACTAGCTGTACCCGGCAAACTTTGTCTTGCCTACTGCGTTTTTTGACGTTTCAAGTTTCTAGGCTAGACCAAATCCCCGGTCAAAATGTATGGAAGATCGATTTTCAAAAACTCACAATTTTTCCATGTTTTTTGCCTCATAAACCTTCTTTGGGTGAATAATAACAGAACAAAACTAAGACGACCAAAATCGGACCTTTCGTTCGTAAGTTATGCGCGGTCCCACGTATGCCACTGCATTTTTATATATATAGATTTTATATACACGGTGTTGAACTTATACACAGTAAAATTGAATTTATTTCCCATCTGTAATTCAGATTTGCAAAGTGAATGTGTTAATTGAAAGCTCACATAACACTGATCAAATACAATATATGTTTTGAAATAAACTGTCCTTTATCCTTTTGTAATAATTGCAAATGTGTCTCAAGTTCCTTTCGGCCGGCACGCACGTCTGTCATTGGTATTTCGTCTAGTTTTTATTGAGTAATGGTGTTAAGTTAAATCAAATTAGGTTATTGTCCTCAGCATAAGTGGTAGCAACTATGGCCATACGAAATAATCTATAAGATTCAGATTGGGTGAAGTACGGACTCATTTTATTTTGATCTTTAAAATTGCTAAAATTGCCACTGTACCTGTTTCAATGATTTTTGTTTTGTCAAAAAGCATGGGTGCGTTATATCTCAGTTTAATCCATAATTATCTTTTCCAAAACTTGATTATATCCCTATTGTGGCAAATTTGAACCAAAATTGGCTTTATATAATGTATTTATGCCTTTTTCATAGATTTAAGCACATTTTGACTAAACTTGCAAATTAATCACTATACCATCACTGAAATAGCAGTGTAAAGCTTTTGTCTATTAATTTAGATATTTTAATTTAGTATAGTGAGATGTAAACTCAAAAGTCAACGTTTTAGACTTCTGTAGCTTGAGCAACTTATCGAAAATTATTCCAGCGTGCCGGAGCTAACAAACTTTAGATACATCTAAGGCTTATATAAAAAAGTGGAAAAAGACTTTATTCAAAACCATATGCTATATTTGACCAGTGTTATATGACCTTTCAATAAATACATTTACTTTGAAAATCTGAATTACAGATGTGAAATTAATTCAAGTTATATGGTGTATCCGAACTTATTGAACACCCTGTATATGTATATATAGATTGATCGATGAGTCAATACCATGATTTTTTTTCCTTGAAGAAGTCACGTCCGACTAAAAAACAATGTATAATAATATAAAATGTTAAGAACTGTTATTGAAGAAAATCTCATCAACAATGCGACATAATTTATTTCGTTTGTAAATCTTTGTTTCTTAATTCTTATGTTAATGTTGTCCACGTGGACATTTGACGAACCCCCACCCCCCTCTCCGTGGACAAGCGTGGACTTTTCTCGAACCCCCTCCCCCCTCCAAGTTGTCCACGTGGTATATGGACGGCCCCTTATGGGTTCATCTCGCCTTGCCCAACCTAAGATGAAATTAGCACGGAAGTCAAAAAAATTGATGCGTTAAGTAATCTACTGTTGAATTATACTTTATTACCTCTATTTAGATGATGAAATTCTTGTTAAAAATGGTAAAACCTTGGGTAAAACAAAAAAAAAGCATGTATTTTTTATGTTTTTTTTTCTAAATATCTTCCATTTTTTCACTTAACGCTGCATAATGCATTCTTCTGAGAATTCGGGGACCGTCCATAAAAAAAATAACATAGGGAAATGGCCTTTTCAAAATTCATGATTTAAAAAAAACATTATTTAATAATCGTAAGATTGTGTAAGGGAGAAGATATTACTGCAAATCTCGAAACCCCAGATTTACTATTGGTGATAATCATTAACTATATAATATAAGACCAAGTTTCGAAATCTTTTGTCACTTCATTTTACGGCGCTTTTTGTATAAAAAAAATCAATTTATTCTGCATGAGCTGCTAGAGTTGATTCAATTTCCCCCAGCGATTTGTTATGTGTTACGTAATTTATGCATGATACCATAAACCTCTTCTTATTTTGCCCCGTAACGTGGGTAGATCACCTTATAATGGTGCGTTACGGTGTAAGATCTACCATACCAAATTCTGATCTTGTAATTTTTAACTTTGTTAATTTAAATGCAGGGAAATTCCAAGATCATAATTTGTTCTACTTTTTTTTTGTATTATGTTTTTCATTGTTAATAAACCATTTGTTTCAGGAGGATTCAGGTAATTTTTGTCTATGTATAGAGAGATTTATTTCCGAAAATTATGTAACTGTTGTGAGACTATCACCATTTAATACTATTTTCTATTTCAGATGTACAAGCGGGCAACCCTGCAGTCGGGACGCGAAACATCCTTCTTATTTTTTTGAAGGGTCAAGATCGCCATATCATTCGGTTTCGGGTAGACCACGTTGTCCGCGTCGTTTTTCTTTGAGCCTTGTGTCGTAATGTCGCGGGTGCGGATGCGTTTTTTTTTTAGAAAAATTGTTTTTTTTTTTTTGGATTGCCAATCATGTTTTTTTACTCGTTTTACGCGATCTTGTTTTATTTTATTTTATTTTTTTTTTTAATAAATTGAGATGTTCTTTGTTGTTGTGTAACGCGATTTTTTGTTTATTTTTTTTTATTTTGTTATTTTTTTTTCGAGTCACCAATTTTATTTTTTCCTTGCATTTTAATCGGTTCTGCTTGTGCCTCACACTTAGCCGAAACATACTTATTTATACAATAAATAGAAAACATATCTTTACATTTTATTTTTTCAACTCGTTTTACGTATTTTTTTTAATAAATTGAGATGTTTTTTTTCGTTGTTTTCGCGTTTTTTTATTTAAATTGAGTTTTTTTTCTCGGATCGCCATTTTTTTCACGCGTTTCAAACATTTATTGTAATGTTCCGATGACCCTGGAGGGATCGGTTCTGCTTGGGCCTCTTACTGAGCAGAAACATAATTATTTAAACAATAAATAGAAAAAAAAATCTCTTTTGATTGCCGGCTTTCAAAAGATTAAATTTTAACCAACTAAACAACCAATGCCGTGGGTCCATCGTCAGCTTTTCAGGCGAATCCTTGACCTGCATAATACATCTCCCAACCACCCACTCCGTAGTACTTATGGGAGTGTCACTGAGTCGGAGGCCTCTTATATAAGTGCTACATCAACATTTCCTTCCCCTATCCCAAGTTACGGTAAAGATGGGCGTGGCCGGGAATAATGACATTTGTGCTTTTGGTATTCTTGCATAAGATTGGAGCGAAGTTAACTCTCCAGCTTTGTTCCGAAAAGCAATCCGAGCAAGATTAGCAAAAGGTACATGAATGTTGTTAGTATCCAATCTACGAAGTATACCGTAACTACGCTAACGCTAACGATACCATAAACCTCTTCTTATTTTAATCTCTAAACATAGTCATTCATATAAGAGATTTATGATTCATGTTACCTTATTTGTTGCGACTTATATTAAGCCCTTTGAACAAAAACTCTGAATAGGTCCCACTTGCCCCGTGAAACGCAGTAAATGAAGATCTGCTACACTTTTCATTATATGCAGAATATATGGAATGTAAAAATTTTGAAACAGTTTTAATGCACGTTAATAAGTACAAATATACCAACAACGTCTTTTGGGTCCATTGGAATTATTAAAGAATTTGTGTTCTGAAACTTTTGGCATGACAAAACCAAATTAGCATTTTTTTAGGTCCCACTTGCCCCGGGGTACCTTACGTCTATCGTTATTATTCCACAAATGAACATCTTATAATATGCACGATACCATGAACCATAATTTTCTATTTGGGTTGGTTGAAAATTGAGACTGCACAAGAGAAGGCACAGAATCTGGTTATGAATCGAATAAGCGGTGTGGAGCTAAAACAATTTTTTTAACCACGCTGGTGTCCATGTCTAAAATAACTAGACAGTACGGACATGACACATTACATTACATGCATCATTACAGCAGTGGATATGAGAAAGAAACATTTCTTATTGAAAATATCCAGTTGTCAGCTGGCATTCAATCGCAACGGTTGTCTTTGCCTCTTTTTCGCTATAGGTGCTACACCTTTGTGCTATTGTGCACATTACTTCTGTTAAATATTCATCCTGAATTAGAACTAAATGAAATTTTTAATGTAGTAGAAGTAAATAATTTTGACCAACCGTTATCAACTTTGACCCACTGTGCACACCGAACGCACAACACATGTAAATAGTAGCATAAGAAAATGTAAATAAAACAGTTGAAATCGTTACAACGCCGCGTTTGCACACACAAATCGTTGCTCCCGGTTTTGTATTTTGATTCTGGGCGGTGGAAAAGTACGTGTGTGTGATCAATTCGACGCTACCGGAGAACAAAATGGCGGAAGAAGCAAAATGTGCTGGATTCAGTGGCGTTGCTGGAATTTTATGTGAAGAATTTCGACAAGGAGGAGGCCAGAAAGGAGCAGGTAGAAGCTTGGGCGGAGAAGCTTGAGCGGTTCTACGACGAATTCCATCAGCTGGCTGTCAAAATTGAAGCCTTATCCACGGAGGAGAATCCCATCGACTTGAAAGGTGAGCGTCAAAAATTTGATTCCCGATACTATGTTTTGCGTGCATTCTACCTGAAGCAGATTGCGAAGGCCGCCAGCTTCTCTTCCACCAGTCGCTCCCCATCTTCTCAGCCATTGAACGTTCGGCTTCCGGAGCTGAATCTCCCTAAGTTTAGTGGTCGTTTGGAGGACTGGTGCGTCTTTCGCGATTCCTTCCAGTCTGCTATCGGTTCTCGGAGTGATATCGGTCCCGTTGAGATGCTGCATTACCTGAAAGGTCTTGTTTAGGGTGAAGCGGCCCGTATTCTTGACCCGATCAAGGTCAGCGAGCAGGGTTACAAGGCCGCTTGGCGGGCACTTACGCTGCGATTCGAAAACAAGCGGCAGCTCATCAAGTGTCACATTCGAACGCTGTTTGACACTCCAGCGATGCGTCAAGAATCCGCCGAAGATCTTCTGGCGCTGGTCGATCGCTTCGAACAACAAATCTCCGTATTGAGAGTTTGGGTGAACCAGCCGACAAGTGGAGTTCCTTACTGGTTTATCTGCTGACAGTCCGCCTCGACTCGTGTACGCTCCGAGAATGGGAGAACCACTGCGCCAAACTCGACGCTGACAACATCGCTTCCGTTCTAGGAGGAATTGCTTCGACATCCAGCGCAACGGCTGATGACTCGACCTCCATGCCATCGTACGTCCAGATGGTGAATTTCCTCCAGAACTATGCTCGAGTCCTGCACGCAGTTTCCCCGGCCACATTCGCTCTCTCTCCTCGCAACAAGCCCAAGCTTCCGCCTAAATCAGCCGCATTCCCAGTCGCAGCGCCGCCGAAGATCGCATCCAGTTCGACATCTTCGAGTTCCAGTGCCAGCAAGTCGGAGAACCCCTGCGAGAAGTGTGGACAGGGGCACTACCTGTACCACTGTCCGGAATTCCAGAAGTTGGACATCGCGCAACGGACCGACCTGGTGAAACAAGAAAACATCTGCCTAAATTGCTTGCGCTCCTCCTCCCATTTCGCCCGAACCTGTTCGGGCTCCCGCTGCCGCGTCTGCTCCCGAAAACATCACACGCTGTTTCAAACGGACAGCAGCGATACGAAGTCCACGTCCAGCACCCAGTCTGAAGAATCTACCTGCTGCGTCGCTGTCGAAGAAATGTGTCCAGTTCCGTCGAATCAAGCGCATTTGAAGTCCGTTGCACAAGTTCAAGCCCAGCAATCGTGTACTCCTAGTACGTCAATCGTTCCCTCTCTCCGTGTTCACGACATTTCCGGGAATCCCCAGTGCGCTTTGGTCTCGCAATCCCAAGCCGTGATCCCTGGAACCGTTTTTCTTCCAACTGCGCTCGTGAACATCCGTAGCAGTAGAGGTCGCATCTTTTCCGCACGATGCTTGCTGGACTGTGCATCCCAACGAAACTTCGTGTCTGCCGGACTCTGTGAGAAGCTCCAACTACCACGGACTCGTCTGCCACAGCCGATGACAATCAGCGGAATTGGTAACACCACCACGCGCGTAGAGTACGAAGTATGCGTGAGCGTTTCTCCCCGGATTTCATCTTTCTCCGTGAAATGTTCGATGCTGATTCTTCCGTTGATCACCGTGAAGCTTCCACAGTTCTCCGTTGACACCCGTCAAGTACCGGAGCACGTCAACCTCGCCGATCCAACTTTCGCGGTCACCAGTAACATCGACATGATTCTGGGAGCCGCCCACTTCTTCCGTGTCCTCCGCTATGGCCGAATCTCTCTCGGCAACGATCTTCCGCTGCTCCAGAACACCGAATTTGGATGGGTCGTCTCCGGAGAGGGCATGCTGGAAAATCACGACCATGAAGATCCTCGTAACTGCCAGTTCAGCAATCCCTGTACAATCGACGAGCTAGTCAACCGCTTTTGGCAGCTTGAAGAGGTGCAGCAGTCAAAAGGCTGGTCTCCGTCCGAGCGATACTGCGAGGAACACTTCGTCGAACACATCGTCCGAAATGCAGATGGTCGCTACGTCGTCAAGCTCCCAAAGAGAGAAGAGTTGCTTCCCCGGTTAGACGATAATTGGTACAACGCTACGCGGCGGTTCTACTCCTTGGAACAATCGCTGGCCAAAGATCCAGAGAAGCATGCCATGTACCAAAAATTCGTCCATGAATACCAAGCTCTCGGACACATGAGGGAAATTGATCCCAACGAGCGAGACTGTAAATCTCGCTACTATGTTCCCCATCACGCAGTCATTAAGATGGACAGCACCACTACCAAGCTCCGAACCGTCTTCGATGCGTCTTGCCGGTCGAAATCCGGTCTGTCTCTCAACGATGTTCTCCTCGTTAGCCCCACCGTCCAAGACACCTTAGTCACGATCGTCATTCGCTTCCGAATCACCGAATTCGTCGTGTCGGCGTACATTGAAAAAATGTATCGTCAGGTGCTAGTATCGGAACAGGATCAACCGCTGACTCGAATAGTGTGGCGCGATCATCCGGATCTTCCGCTGAAGATTTACCAGCTACTCACCGTCACCTACGGCACCAGTTGTGCCCCGTTCCTGGCCGTCAGGACGTTGCAGAAGCTTGCCGACGACGAAGGATAGCGATTCCCGCTGGCAGCTCGTGTACTTCGCCGCGACTTCTACGTGGACAACCTGCTAACTGGCTCCAACGACACTTCATCTCTCGCCACTACCTGCAAGCAGCTCATCGCGATGCTGGCTTCTGCAGGCCTTCCGCTTCGGCAATGGTCGTCGAACAACCAGACTGTGCTCAACGCCATTCCGCCGGAGCTCCGGGAGACTGAAACGCTGCTCGATTTGGACCATGAAGCCTCCGTCACCACGCTCGGATTACGCTGGGAGCCTGCTACCGATCTTCTGTCCTTCAAGCAGCCAAAATGGAAGGAATATTCGACACTCACGAAGCGGGAGATGCTGTCGCAAATCAGCAGTCTGTTCGACCCGCTTGGACTTATTGGTCCGACCATCTCGAAGGCAAAAATCCTCCTCCAAGGCTTGTGGCAGCTGCACCTCGACTGGGACACACCAGTTCCTCCGGCAGTCGTCAGTGAGTGGCAGGACATTCAACAGAAATTTGCCGGTCTTGTGCATCTGCGGATTCCCCGGCACGTCCTCAGCCCCGGTTACGCCCGCCTGGAAGTTCATGGTTTCAGTGACGCTTCGGAGGCCACCTACGGTGCTTGCTTGTTTCTCCGTTCCATCTCATTAGATGGATCCTGCTCTGTTCGGCTGCTCATGTAGAAGTCAAAGGTGGCACCAGTCGACACGAAGTCAATTCCACGCCTAGAGCTCTGCGCGGCTCACCTGCTCGCCAAACTCCTAGTCCATGCCATGGATTCTGTCGAGATTTCCGCCACGGTCTACCTGTGGACAGACTCCACCATAGTGCTGGACTGGCTCGCCGCAACACCGTCATCGTGGAAGACGTTTGTGGCAAATCGCGTGGCTGAAATCCAGGAACTCACCACACACGCGGTCTGGAGTCACGTTCCGTCAAAGGACAATCCGGCCGACCTCATCTCTCGCGGTATGACCCTCGACGAGCTCACAGCGCACTCCCTTTGGTGGCACGGACCAGCCGGGCTTGATGCACTGGACATTCCGTGGCCAGTCAAGTATGCAACGTCTAAATCCACCAGCCTCGAAGCCCGCAAGATAGTCGCCCTTGCTACCGTCGAAGATGACCCGTCTCTGGATCTGGTTCTCCGCTACTCAAGTCTCCGTTCATTGCTTCGGATCGGCGCCATCATTCGTCGGTTCTGTGAGAACTGCCTCCGCCACAAGAACCAGCAGGAACGTGTTGTCGGCCCTCTGTCCGTAGCCGAAATCGACCATACCATGCTCGCTTTTCCGACAGGCTCTGCATGAGCATTTCGAGAAGGAACTGCGCCAACTGTCCTCGACTGGGAAGGTAGACCGAAAATCCAAACTTCGGTTCCTGACTCCACAGTTGGTGGATGGTGTGATCCGCCTCGGCGGCCGGTTGCACAACGCTTCCAAGATCGCCATATCATTCGGTTTCGGGTAGACCACGTTGTCCGCGTCGTTTTTCTTTGAGCCTTGTGTCGTAATGTCGCGGGTGCGGATGCGTTTTTTTTTTAGAAAAATTGTTTTTTTTTTTTTGGATTGCCAATCATGTTTTTTTACTCGTTTTACGCGATCTTGTTTTATTTTATTTTATTTTTTTTTTTAATAAATTGAGATGTTCTTTGTTGTTGTGTAACGCGATTTTTTGTTTATTTTTTTTTATTTTGTTATTTTTTTTTCGAGTCACCAATTTTATTTTTTCCTTGCATTTTAATCGGTTCTGCTTGTGCCTCACACTTAGCCGAAACATACTTATTTATACAATAAATAGAAAACATATCTTTACATTTTATTTTTTCAACTCGTTTTACGTATTTTTTTTAATAAATTGAGATGTTTTTTTTCGTTGTTTTCGCGTTTTTTTATTTAAATTGAGTTTTTTTTCTCGGATCGCCATTTTTTTCACGCGTTTCAAACATTTATTGTAATGTTCCGATGACCCTGGAGGGATCGGTTCTGCTTGGGCCTCTTACTGAGCAGAAACATAATTATTTAAACAATAAATAGAAAAAAAAATCTCTTTTGATTGCCGGCTTTCAAAAGATTAAATTTTAACCAACTAAACAACCAATGCCGTGGGTCCATCGTCAGCTTTTCAGGCGAATCCTTGACCTGCATAATACATCTCCCAACCACCCACTCCGTAGTACTTATGGGAGTGTCACTGAGTCGGAGGCCTCTTATATAAGTGCTACATCAACATTTCCTTCCCCTATCCCAAGTTACGGTAAAGATGGGCGTGGCCGGGAATAATGACATTTGTGCTTTTGGTATTCTTGCATAAGATTGGAGCGAAGTTAACTCTCCAGCTTTGTTCCGAAAAGCAATCCGAGCAAGATTAGCAAAAGGTACATGAATGTTGTTAGTATCCAATCTACGAAGTATACCGTAACTACGCTAACGCTAACGATACCATAAACCTCTTCTTATTTTAATCTCTAAACATAGTCATTCATATAAGAGATTTATGATTCATGTTACCTTATTTGTTGCGACTTATATTAAGCCCTTTGAACAAAAACTCTGAATAGGTCCCACTTGCCCCGTGAAACGCAGTAAATGAAGATCTGCTACACTTTTCATTATATGCAGAATATATGGAATGTAAAAATTTTGAAACAGTTTTAATGCACGTTAATAAGTACAAATATACCAACAACGTCTTTTGGGTCCATTGGAATTATTAAAGAATTTGTGTTCTGAAACTTTTGGCATGACAAAACCAAATTAGCATTTTTTTAGGTCCCACTTGCCCCGGGGTACCTTACGTCTATCGTTATTATTCCACAAATGAACATCTTATAATATGCACGATACCATGAACCATAATTTTCTATTTGGGTTGGTTGAAAATTGAGACTGCACAAGAGAAGGCACAGAATCTGGTTATGAATCGAATAAGCGGTGTGGAGCTAAAACAATTTTTTTAACCACGCTGGTGTCCATGTCTAAAATAACTAGACAGTACGGACATGACACATTACATTACATGCATCATTACAGCAGTGGATATGAGAAAGAAACATTTCTTATTGAAAATATCCAGTTGTCAGCTGGCATTCAATCGCAACGGTTGTCTTTGCCTCTTTTTCGCTATAGGTGCTACACCTTTGTGCTATTGTGCACATTACTTCTGTTAAATATTCATCCTGAATTAGAACTAAATGAAATTTTTAATGTAGTAGAAGTAAATAATTTTGACCAACCGTTATCAACTTTGACCCACTGTGCACACCGAACGCACAACACATGTAAATAGTAGCATAAGAAAATGTAAATAAAACAGTTGAAATCGTTACAACGCCGCGTTTGCACACACAAATCGTTGCTCCCGGTTTTGTATTTTGATTCTGGGCGGTGGAAAAGTACGTGTGTGTGATCAATTCGACGCTACCGGAGAACAAAATGGCGGAAGAAGCAAAATGTGCTGGATTCAGTGGCGTTGCTGGAATTTTATGTGAAGAATTTCGACAAGGAGGAGGCCAGAAAGGAGCAGGTAGAAGCTTGGGCGGAGAAGCTTGAGCGGTTCTACGACGAATTCCATCAGCTGGCTGTCAAAATTGAAGCCTTATCCACGGAGGAGAATCCCATCGACTTGAAAGGTGAGCGTCAAAAATTTGATTCCCGATACTATGTTTTGCGTGCATTCTACCTGAAGCAGATTGCGAAGGCCGCCAGCTTCTCTTCCACCAGTCGCTCCCCATCTTCTCAGCCATTGAACGTTCGGCTTCCGGAGCTGAATCTCCCTAAGTTTAGTGGTCGTTTGGAGGACTGGTGCGTCTTTCGCGATTCCTTCCAGTCTGCTATCGGTTCTCGGAGTGATATCGGTCCCGTTGAGATGCTGCATTACCTGAAAGGTCTTGTTTAGGGTGAAGCGGCCCGTATTCTTGACCCGATCAAGGTCAGCGAGCAGGGTTACAAGGCCGCTTGGCGGGCACTTACGCTGCGATTCGAAAACAAGCGGCAGCTCATCAAGTGTCACATTCGAACGCTGTTTGACACTCCAGCGATGCGTCAAGAATCCGCCGAAGATCTTCTGGCGCTGGTCGATCGCTTCGAACAACAAATCTCCGTATTGAGAGTTTGGGTGAACCAGCCGACAAGTGGAGTTCCTTACTGGTTTATCTGCTGACAGTCCGCCTCGACTCGTGTACGCTCCGAGAATGGGAGAACCACTGCGCCAAACTCGACGCTGACAACATCGCTTCCGTTCTAGGAGGAATTGCTTCGACATCCAGCGCAACGGCTGATGACTCGACCTCCATGCCATCGTACGTCCAGATGGTGAATTTCCTCCAGAACTATGCTCGAGTCCTGCACGCAGTTTCCCCGGCCACATTCGCTCTCTCTCCTCGCAACAAGCCCAAGCTTCCGCCTAAATCAGCCGCATTCCCAGTCGCAGCGCCGCCGAAGATCGCATCCAGTTCGACATCTTCGAGTTCCAGTGCCAGCAAGTCGGAGAACCCCTGCGAGAAGTGTGGACAGGGGCACTACCTGTACCACTGTCCGGAATTCCAGAAGTTGGACATCGCGCAACGGACCGACCTGGTGAAACAAGAAAACATCTGCCTAAATTGCTTGCGCTCCTCCTCCCATTTCGCCCGAACCTGTTCGGGCTCCCGCTGCCGCGTCTGCTCCCGAAAACATCACACGCTGTTTCAAACGGACAGCAGCGATACGAAGTCCACGTCCAGCACCCAGTCTGAAGAATCTACCTGCTGCGTCGCTGTCGAAGAAATGTGTCCAGTTCCGTCGAATCAAGCGCATTTGAAGTCCGTTGCACAAGTTCAAGCCCAGCAATCGTGTACTCCTAGTACGTCAATCGTTCCCTCTCTCCGTGTTCACGACATTTCCGGGAATCCCCAGTGCGCTTTGGTCTCGCAATCCCAAGCCGTGATCCCTGGAACCGTTTTTCTTCCAACTGCGCTCGTGAACATCCGTAGCAGTAGAGGTCGCATCTTTTCCGCACGATGCTTGCTGGACTGTGCATCCCAACGAAACTTCGTGTCTGCCGGACTCTGTGAGAAGCTCCAACTACCACGGACTCGTCTGCCACAGCCGATGACAATCAGCGGAATTGGTAACACCACCACGCGCGTAGAGTACGAAGTATGCGTGAGCGTTTCTCCCCGGATTTCATCTTTCTCCGTGAAATGTTCGATGCTGATTCTTCCGTTGATCACCGTGAAGCTTCCACAGTTCTCCGTTGACACCCGTCAAGTACCGGAGCACGTCAACCTCGCCGATCCAACTTTCGCGGTCACCAGTAACATCGACATGATTCTGGGAGCCGCCCACTTCTTCCGTGTCCTCCGCTATGGCCGAATCTCTCTCGGCAACGATCTTCCGCTGCTCCAGAACACCGAATTTGGATGGGTCGTCTCCGGAGAGGGCATGCTGGAAAATCACGACCATGAAGATCCTCGTAACTGCCAGTTCAGCAATCCCTGTACAATCGACGAGCTAGTCAACCGCTTTTGGCAGCTTGAAGAGGTGCAGCAGTCAAAAGGCTGGTCTCCGTCCGAGCGATACTGCGAGGAACACTTCGTCGAACACATCGTCCGAAATGCAGATGGTCGCTACGTCGTCAAGCTCCCAAAGAGAGAAGAGTTGCTTCCCCGGTTAGACGATAATTGGTACAACGCTACGCGGCGGTTCTACTCCTTGGAACAATCGCTGGCCAAAGATCCAGAGAAGCATGCCATGTACCAAAAATTCGTCCATGAATACCAAGCTCTCGGACACATGAGGGAAATTGATCCCAACGAGCGAGACTGTAAATCTCGCTACTATGTTCCCCATCACGCAGTCATTAAGATGGACAGCACCACTACCAAGCTCCGAACCGTCTTCGATGCGTCTTGCCGGTCGAAATCCGGTCTGTCTCTCAACGATGTTCTCCTCGTTAGCCCCACCGTCCAAGACACCTTAGTCACGATCGTCATTCGCTTCCGAATCACCGAATTCGTCGTGTCGGCGTACATTGAAAAAATGTATCGTCAGGTGCTAGTATCGGAACAGGATCAACCGCTGACTCGAATAGTGTGGCGCGATCATCCGGATCTTCCGCTGAAGATTTACCAGCTACTCACCGTCACCTACGGCACCAGTTGTGCCCCGTTCCTGGCCGTCAGGACGTTGCAGAAGCTTGCCGACGACGAAGGATAGCGATTCCCGCTGGCAGCTCGTGTACTTCGCCGCGACTTCTACGTGGACAACCTGCTAACTGGCTCCAACGACACTTCATCTCTCGCCACTACCTGCAAGCAGCTCATCGCGATGCTGGCTTCTGCAGGCCTTCCGCTTCGGCAATGGTCGTCGAACAACCAGACTGTGCTCAACGCCATTCCGCCGGAGCTCCGGGAGACTGAAACGCTGCTCGATTTGGACCATGAAGCCTCCGTCACCACGCTCGGATTACGCTGGGAGCCTGCTACCGATCTTCTGTCCTTCAAGCAGCCAAAATGGAAGGAATATTCGACACTCACGAAGCGGGAGATGCTGTCGCAAATCAGCAGTCTGTTCGACCCGCTTGGACTTATTGGTCCGACCATCTCGAAGGCAAAAATCCTCCTCCAAGGCTTGTGGCAGCTGCACCTCGACTGGGACACACCAGTTCCTCCGGCAGTCGTCAGTGAGTGGCAGGACATTCAACAGAAATTTGCCGGTCTTGTGCATCTGCGGATTCCCCGGCACGTCCTCAGCCCCGGTTACGCCCGCCTGGAAGTTCATGGTTTCAGTGACGCTTCGGAGGCCACCTACGGTGCTTGCTTGTTTCTCCGTTCCATCTCATTAGATGGATCCTGCTCTGTTCGGCTGCTCATGTAGAAGTCAAAGGTGGCACCAGTCGACACGAAGTCAATTCCACGCCTAGAGCTCTGCGCGGCTCACCTGCTCGCCAAACTCCTAGTCCATGCCATGGATTCTGTCGAGATTTCCGCCACGGTCTACCTGTGGACAGACTCCACCATAGTGCTGGACTGGCTCGCCGCAACACCGTCATCGTGGAAGACGTTTGTGGCAAATCGCGTGGCTGAAATCCAGGAACTCACCACACACGCGGTCTGGAGTCACGTTCCGTCAAAGGACAATCCGGCCGACCTCATCTCTCGCGGTATGACCCTCGACGAGCTCACAGCGCACTCCCTTTGGTGGCACGGACCAGCCGGGCTTGATGCACTGGACATTCCGTGGCCAGTCAAGTATGCAACGTCTAAATCCACCAGCCTCGAAGCCCGCAAGATAGTCGCCCTTGCTACCGTCGAAGATGACCCGTCTCTGGATCTGGTTCTCCGCTACTCAAGTCTCCGTTCATTGCTTCGGATCGGCGCCATCATTCGTCGGTTCTGTGAGAACTGCCTCCGCCACAAGAACCAGCAGGAACGTGTTGTCGGCCCTCTGTCCGTAGCCGAAATCGACCATACCATGCTCGCTTTTCCGACAGGCTCTGCATGAGCATTTCGAGAAGGAACTGCGCCAACTGTCCTCGACTGGGAAGGTAGACCGAAAATCCAAACTTCGGTTCCTGACTCCACAGTTGGTGGATGGTGTGATCCGCCTCGGCGGCCGGTTGCACAACGCTTCCATACCAAACGACGAGAAGTGTCCTATCCTTTTACCGGCCAAGCATCGTTTAACCGACCTCATTGTGACGAGAGAGCACCAGAAGACACTCCACGCAGGTCCTGGGTTGCTGCTATCGTCCCTCCGCCAGAAGTACTGGCCTCTTGGCGGCCGGAATCTGGTTCGAAAGATCGTCCACCGGTGCATGACGTGCGCCCGCGCTCGACCAAATCCGCTCGAGCAGCTGATGGGCCAACTTCCTTCGGTGCGAGTCACTCAGGCGTACCCTTTCGAAAACGTCGGCATCGATCTCGCCGGCCCGCTCTACGTGCGCCCGTTCACCAGAAGCCGCAACTCCCCACTATCCAAAGTGTACATTGTCGTGTACGTCTGCCTGGTGACAAAGGCAGTTCACCTCGAACTAGTTGCGACCTCACCACCGAAGCATTCTTCGCGAGCCTCCGGCGTTTCACCAGCCGGAGAGGTAAGCCAACGCACATCTACTGCGACAACGCCACCAATTTCGTTGGTGCTACAAGGTGCTCCGCAAGTTGTTCCTATCCCAACAACACAAAAATTCCGTAGAACGCAATTGTGGGGATGATGGAATTCAGTTCCATTTTATTAAGCCGCGATCACCATCTTTCGGCGGCATCTGGGAGGCATGCGTGAAATCCGTCAAGACCCTGCTGCGCAAAATCCTCGGCAATGCTCGGAATGACGTAGCAACATTCTCAGCGCACGAAAATGCGCGTTTTTGGAAGCTCTAAAAGTGGTTCTTAGGCGACTTTGACAAGAAATTTGAAACAAAAAAGATAAAGCAATAAAACTATTTGTTCTAGCGTCATCCTATGAAAACTATGGGAAAATGCTCCAAATTTGGTCAAAACAGTTTAAACGCTTTATCTTTTTTGTTTCAAATTTCTCATCAAAGTTGTCTAAGAACCAAACCGCTGAGAATGTTGCTACGTCATTCCGTTCAAAAGATATTGATAATTTTCTAGAAAAAATAGGCACTTTTCAAGTATTTTTCACTTGAGTTACAAAAATAACACCCTTCTATTTTTTTTATATATTTTATAACAACATTTGTTCTTTTGAATGCGGGCAAAAGATATTTTTTATGTTTGCCCCAACCCGTCATAACACCTTTTTAAAAAACTTTGATTTTTCAAGAAAAATGCCTGTAACTTTTGAACCAAAAGAGATAACGACCATCTCAGCACACGAAACGACGCGCCTTCAAATGCTCTACAAGTGTTTCTTGGGTGACTTTGATGAAAAATCAAAACTGAAAAAGTTAACGCCAGAAAACCGGTTTTTCTTGAACCACCACCCTAAGCTTATTCAGAAATTTGAACTTTTAGTGGCTACGCAGTCTTTATTCTTGAAACGGGTTTATTATCTACCCAACGTTTCGGCACTTAGGGATGGTGCCTTCATCAGGGGGAAAATAATGTTCTCGTTTCGTCTCATTATTTTCCCCCTGATGAAGGCACCATCCCTAAGTGCCGAAACGTTGGGTAGATAATAAACCCGTTTCAAGAATAAAGACTGCGTAGCCACTAAAAGTTCAAAGTTAAGAATTTCAGTCGATCCTTGAAAGTAATACTTATTCAGAAAAATACCTCTAGATCGGTCAATTTCAAAGCTACATAAAAAGTGTCTTCAGCAAAGTTGCTCAAAATTGATAGATCTACAACTATCCCGAAGAATGTATATAGTTATTCTTGCAAATAAAAAAGTTTGGTTCCCAATTTCTTTGAAAATATGGACCACCCTATTTTTTATGTATATTGAAAAGAGGGCCTTACTTTTAGGAACAACTTTGTAGAAGACCATATTAATCTAGAAAATCATTTGAAGGCGCTGAGTGCATCGAACGAATTGTGAGAATCGAGCTTTAGAAGCATATCCCATCGTGTATCAAAATACTCGACCAAATGAGTATGGTGAGCTATTGAAGCCAACCGACCACTTGCCGAAATTGCGGTCACCGATCGCACCCGAATACTATATACAGTATGGACCTGATTTTGTCAGCCCCTTTTTGCGTCAAACTTTTTGCTCTCATTAGCTTATGGTCAAACTTTAACCAATTCATTTACGTTCATCACCAAACTACTGCTGAGAGGCAAATCATACAGGGATAAAAAGTTTGAAAAGCTGTTTAGATTTTTAAGGAAAGCCAAAATTGTGTTGCGGAAAGGGACTGACAAAATCGGGTCATTAATGTACTCTGATGTAACGAAAACGACAAAACAACACCATCGCAGCCGAAAAGTGCAACTGGACCTGCTCAGCCGCTTCAACGAAGCCACAACAATGGAAAAGTGTGGCAGACAACAGAAAAGAACCAGTAGGAGAGACAAAAAGAAAACGGGATCGTTCTATCGAAACGCAGTCGACTGGAGCCCGAATGAAATGAGCTACATTTCTTGAATTCATGAATGGACCGTATATACTAATAGGAAGCTTAACCGAATCATAGAAAATAACAAAAAAATGATAGAAAAATGTGACTTTATAACAAAGCGGAAATACAATTAGATTAGAGATGAATACCCTTGTAGGGTAAAATCTCTTTTATTGAAAAAAAAATAATGAAGGTCTCTTTATTCGGAGCGGGAATCGAACTCTCACCACCCATAGCATGATACGGTTATACTTACGCTTGGTAACACTAACCGCATGACCACAAAGCACCACAATTATGTTTAGCTAAGCTAACACACAAAATTTAATAGCTCACCAATTTATCTGGAAACGAATTTTGAAAACCACCGAGCACTGAATGAGTAATCATATCTGGCCAGAAGCGAAACGCCACAAACCAGCGAAAGTGAAGTAACCTAGTTTTCCTGATATTCAAACCATGGTTTAAAATTTAAAGATGGTGGTCTTCGGCGGAGTTGTTCACACGGATGTGAATCTTCTATTCAAATGCTCTAGCTAGAAATTTTCTCACTAGATGGTGTTGCTGTTTAAGAGATTTGATTGGATATAGGGTTCTGGAAAAATAGAGGCCCATGAAATGCAATCCAATATTGATTGCCAACTTTCAGGCCATTTCCGGCAGAGGTCAAGTACTAGAGACGAAAACCTGCCACAGACTTCAAGTTATTGAGCTCAAGTGTCGAAACCCGAAACGGGATGCCCAATTAGGATTAGTTTTCCTAGACAAAATCAAGCTATGAACTCAGCAACAAATGCTGTGAACCAAAAGGCATACTGCCAACTAAAACACAATTCCAGGATGACTGATGGACCCAAACCAATAAATGAAACCTCGTCATCCTGTGATCGGAAGGAGTTATCCATCTGGATAACAGGGCACATATATGTTTTGTGTCGTGTTGCGTCAATTTGTGATATCTGTATATTGTGTATTTGTAAGGTTGAATGTGTTTGTGATATGTTAATCCTTTGTAATAATTAATTTCTCTTATTTTTGTAACAACCCTTAAGCGAGAACTACTTAAGTTCGAGTTACAAAACGATTTTCAGAAACTATTCAACATTTGGGTAGTGTTCAATAATTGGGTTGTTCAACGAATAGAATATTTCTGTTTTCTTTAGCCTAATCGAAAGAACTAATTTTTCTGAGTATAGCACGATTTTATTGCGTTCCGATAGGGTAGAAATTTACTTCGTCATATGCGCTAATTCCCATTATATTAGATGGAAAATAGCCATTAATCAATGAAATTTCCGCTTATCTTTACCAATGACTCATTTGATAGAATTAGAAAAAGATGTAGACTATCAATAACCAGCCTCAATTGCACTGGAAATCGAATATTTACGCAAATTTTGACGTTTCCATTTCACTCCATCGAAGTCGGACACATTTTTTTCGATGGCAACCACACCAAAGCAGCAGCTAGCCGAATTGTTCTTCATCACCGTTCAATTTTCACTACGCCAGATTCACTTATTGATCTAACCTTCAATTCAAGATATTTTTCGTTGCACTGTGAGCCAAAATAATAACTGAAATATTTGATCGTTATTCTCAAGCTACATCTATCTCGATTGAAAAGCTTTCTGCTCAATAGTACTTTGAACACAAGCTTAGACATGGATTCCGAAGGATTTGACCGACTTATCGAATACACAACTACGGTCAAATCATAATTATTGACCATCCTATGTACCGTGGTGTGGTGTCACGTAGAAGGTGTAACGGGAATTAAACTCATGTTGTTCCCGAAATAGACATGAACTAGATGGAAATAGTATTCGAGAGACAACTATTCAATCTCATTATTTTAAGGAAATGGTAGTTGTTACACAATATTGTTTTCATGATGTGAAAGTTTTTTTTTCTTTATCTTTGAAAATGATTAGTATTTGGGCTATACTTTTATAATCAGAATACTAGAAAATAGTGTATCGTCGTAAATTTTCCCATACATTTTGTATGAGACGTTTTTCGACTCAAAATATTCAATGAATTTTAGTATGAAAAATAGCCAAAAACTTTGCTAAATCAAAATTTCCCCAATGGAATATTTTCAAACTTTCCTATTATAAAATATAGCCGGAAAGCTGACTTTCTCTGAAGATAGATCCGAGGTACATGAAAGTTCGATAATAATCGAAATTTTGACACTATGTGTGGCCTGAAGATCCTATTTTATCGTAGGTGAAGTTCGCCTACACAAAGAGACGCGCACAAAAATGCAGTTAAATCAACATTGATATGCCTGAGGGTGAGGGTGGAAGTACATATTATTGACTTTCCTGGGCGTAGAGTATCATCGTACCTGTTGTACACGATGTACTGATGCAAAATGGTTCAATTGATAATTGTGGAAGTGCAAAACTGAGACGCAGACTATGTCCTAGTGGGGACGTTAAGTCAAAAAGAAGAAAAAAAAATGCACGAGCAGAACATCCGACATTCACTGCGATATCAAAACCGTTGAATGTCTCCTGTATTCACCACCGCATCACCGATAGATGGGCGGCCATCATCAGCCGTGTTCTTTGTCCCCAAAACATTGGCCAAACGAGCAAACGATGGTGCTGATGTGATCAAAGATCAAACCGGCAGCACTTCAAAAGCCATCAAATCGTACGGCTGTTTACTCTACTGCTACGCCCCTATACACACATCTACGAACAAATGATTAATCAGAAAACCATCAGGGTATCGCGGAGCACATTCGGTAATGACATGCCGCCTCAGCTCAGTTCAGCCATAATGCATGAGGAACCGTTCGCATTTACGCCCTCGCGCAGGCACCTGCGGTGTCATTTGGCCAAGGAAAATTGTATCATAGGCATTGGTCTGACATTTGGAAATTGCCATTTGCTGTTTGGAAAAGAACACATTATCGGTGTAAGAGAAATACTCTTCTTAGTAATGGATAGGCATGGGCAACTTTCAGCAACCATTATTTTGCAACATCTATTTACTCAATAGGCGAGTTGTTAATTGTACCTATCGTTTGTTTGATGAGTTGTACCGGTGATGTCACATGCTACACGATAAGTTGCTCTGCAACAACCAGCCAGTTCATCAAAGAGGGCTTAGGCTAATTTGATTAGAAAATTGCAGATGTAAATAAAAGCAAATTTTTATTTTATTTCAGACACTGCGGCGGCTGAAAGAAGTTTATAGATCAACCGGAGGAATTGCTGAAACAGTGATCATAAGGAATCCTTCAGAAGCCCCCCGTAAAAACGGTGAAGAATTCTCTCGAAAAATTTATGGAGAATTCCTAGGATTTGCCTTGAGATTTCCCCGGAGAAGAATGCTGGAAAAATTCCCAGCTGGAATTAGTGAAAGATTTCGAAGTGGAAATTGATAAAAAAATCCCCAGAAAGAATGGATGTAAAATTCCCTGAAAGAAATTGCGGGAGCGGTAGTGCTAGAAATTGCCATAGAATTCTCGAAAGTAACAACTGGAGAATCCCTCCGGGTATTACTCAAGCATTTTGTTTCGGAGGTTTTTCCATCTGAATTCCAGATAACTCCAGGAATTTCTCCTGGGATTCATCAAGGACATTTGATTTGTCATCAGTTTTACCGGGGATTCCATCGGAAATTCCCACCAGAGGTTTCCCTAGTATTTTCATCGGGGGTTCCACCAGGAACTAATCCAAAGATTACTACTCCTCCTGGAATTCCTCCAGCCTATTTTTCGGGGTTTCCCTTAGGAATTCCTCGTAGGATAACTCCAGATATTCTTCCGGAAATTTCTCAAGGGATTCTTAAGTGATTCCTACAGGAATTCCTTTAGAGAAATTCTTTCAACAATTTTATAGGAGATTCCAAGAGCAATTCTACCGGGAATTTCTCGAGGAGTTTCCACCGAAAATTATACTAGAAATTTCTCCGGGGATTGTTCCAAAAAATCCTCCATGGATTCCTCCAGGAACTCCTCCGACGATTCTTCTAGGACTTTCTCTGAGAATTCCACCAGGAGTTTCTCCAGAAATTCCTCTGGAAATTTCCCCGTGAATTCCTTCGGAGAGTCCTCCATAGCTTCCTACAGGGATTCCTCCAAGGTTTCTTCCAGGAATTTGTCCGAGGATTCCACCAGTAATTCCTCCGGTAATTTCGCTGGAAATTCCTCCAAGAATTCCTTCGGAGATTCATCCAGGGCTTCCCACGGGGATTCCTTCAAGGATTCTTCCAGGAATTCCTCCGACGACTCTTTCTGTAATTCCTCCGGGCATTCCTTCGGGAATTCCTCCGGTAATTCCATTAGAGATTCCTCATGGAAAAATACCGGAAATTCTTCTAGGAATTTCACCAGGGATTCTTCCAGCAATTGCACTGGGTATTCCACCAGGCATTCCTCCAGAAATTCCTCCAAAGATTTCTGCAGGAATTCCTCCAGGGATTTCTACAGGGATACCAGGGACTCCTCCCGGAATTCTTTCAAAAATTTCTCCCGGAAATCCTACTGAAATTCTTTCGGGAATTCCTACGGGTACCCCCAAGGGTACCCCTCTAGCTTTTTTTCAGGGATTGTCCCAAGCATTTCTCCATGAATAACTCCAGGAATTCCTCTGGGTTTTCCTCCAGCAATTGTTTTTGGGGATTCTTCCAAGAATTCCTCTGGAGATAACTCCAGAAACTATCACACTAATTCCTCCAGGAATTCCTGCAGTGATTCCTCCAAGAATTGTTCTAGAGATAACTCCAGGGATTTTTCCAGGAATTTATCCAGGAAAACCTGCAGGGATTCCTTCAGATATTCCTTCAAGGATTTTTCCCGAAATTCCTTCAGCGATTCCACCAGGAATTCCTCAAGAATTCCTCCAGAAAATCATCCAGGGATTTCTTCAGGGATTTCTACAGGAATTCCTTCAGGGATTCCTCGAGTTACTTCTTTATGAATTCCTCCAGGAATTTCTTCAGGGATTTCCTCAAGAATTCATTCAGTGATTCCTCCAGTATATCCTACAGGGATTCCTTCAGATATTTTTTCACGGATTCCTCCAGAAATTCCTTCAGAGATTATTCCAGGCATTCCTTCAGAGATTTCTCAAAGGATTCCTTCAGGGATTCCTAGAGTAACTCCTTTAGGGATTCCTCTAGGAATTTCTTCAAGTTTTCTTCCAGGTATTCCTACAGGCATTGATCCAAGAATTCATTCAGAGATTTCTCCAGTAAATCCTGCAGGGATTCCTTCAGATATTCCTTTCGGGATTCAACCAGGAATTCCTTCAAGGATTCCTCCAGGAATTCTTTCAGGGATTTCTTCAAGAATTTGTTCGGCTCATTCAGGAATTCCTGAAACAATTTCCTTGGGAATTTCTGGTAGAATCCCCGAAGAAATGGCTAGATGAAATACCCGAAGGAATCCCTGAAGGAATTTCCGGCGAGATTCTAGGAGGAAGAATGCAATTCTGGAATGAATTTCTAGAGGAATCTCGGGTTGAAATTCCTGGAGGCGTCCTCAGCGGGACTACCTGGAGGAAGCCCCGGAAGAATTCCTGGTGGAATCTCCGACGAAAATCCTAGAAAAATTCTGAAGGAATCCATGACAGGTAATCCTGGAGAAATTCAGAAGATTCTGGAAATATCCCTGAAGGAATCCCTGGAGGATTTTCCGGAGGAATTCTGGAGGAATTTCTGCTGGAATCTCTGAAGGATTAATCCCAGAAGGTATTCCTTGAGGAATCCCTGGAGTCAACCCTGGAGAAATCTCCAGAGGAAACTCTGAAGCATTCCTAGAAGATTCCCTAGAGTAATCCCTGAAAGAATTCCTGGAGGAATCCCTGAAGAAATTCCTGGAGGAATGCCTGAAGAAATTTCTGGAGGAATCTCTGAAGCAACTCCTGGAGGAATCCCTGAAGAGATTCCTGGAGGAATCCCTGAAGAAATTCTTGGAGGAATCCCTGAAGAAATTCCTGGAGGAATCCCTGAAGAAATTCCTGGAGGAATCGCTGAAGAAATTCCTGGAGGAATCGCTGAAGAAATTCCTGGAGGAATCCCTGAAGAAATTCCTGGAGGAATCCCTGAAAAATTCCTGGAGGAATCCCTGAAGAAATTCCTGGAGGAATCCCTGAAGAAATTCCTGGAGGAATCCCTGAAGAAATTCCTGGAGGAATCCCTGAAGAAATTCCTGGAGGAATCCCTGAAGAAATTCCTGGAGGAATTCTTGAAGAAGTTTCTGGAGAAATCCCTGAAGAAATTCCTGGAGGAATCCCTGAAGAAATTCCTGGAGGAATCCCTGAAGAAATTCCTGGAGGAATCCCTGAAGAAATTCCTGGAGGAATCGCTGAAGAAATTCCTGGAGGAATCCCTGAAGAAATTCCTGGAGGAATCCCTGAAAAATTCCTGGAGGAATCCCTGAAGAAATTCCTGGAGGAATCCCTTAAGAAATTCCTGGAGGAATCCCTGAAGAAATTCCTGGAGGAATCCCTGAAGAAATTCCTGGAGGAATTCTTGAAGAAGTTTCTGGAGGAATCCCTGAAGAAATTCCTGGAGGAATCCCTGAAGAAATTCCTGGAGGAATCCCTGAAAAGTTCCTGGAGGAATCCCTGAAAAATTCCTGGAGGAATCCCTGAAGAAATTCCTGGAGGAATCCCTGAAGAAATTCCTGGAGGAATCCCTGAAGAAATTCCTGAAGAAATCCCTGAAAAATTCCTGGAGGAATCCCTGAAGAAATTCCTGGAGGAATCCCTGAAGAAATTCCTGGAGGAATCCCTGAAAAAATTCCTGGAGGAATCCCTGAAGAAATTCCTGGAGGAATCCCTGAAGAAATTCCTGGAGGAATCCCTGAAAAATTCCTGGAGGAATCCCTGAAGAAATTCCTGGAGGAATCCCTTAAGAAATTCCTGGAGGAATCCCTGAAGAAATTCCTGGAGGAATCCCTGAAGAAATTCCTGGAGGAATTCTTGAAGAAGTTTCTGGAGGAATCCCTGAAGAAATTCCTGGAGGAATCCCTGAAGAAATTCCTGGAGGAATCCCTGAAAAGTTCCTGGAGGAATCCCTGAAAAATTCCTGGAGGAATCCCTGAAGAAATTCCTGGAGGAATCCCTGAAGAAATTCCTGGAGGAATCCCTGAAGAAATTCCTGAAGAAATCCCTGAAAAATTCCTGGAGGAATCCCTGAAGAAATTCCTGGAGAAATCCCTGAAGAAATTCCTGGAGGAATCCCTGAAAAAATTCCTGGAGGAATCCCTGAAGAAATTCCTGGAGGAATCCCTGAAGAAATTCCTGGAGGAATCCCTGAAAAATTCCTGGAGGAATCCCTGAAGAAATTCCTGGAGGAATCCCTGAAGAAATTCCTGGAGGAATCCCTGAAGAAATTCCTGGAGGAATCCCTGAAGAAATTCCTGGAGGAATCCCTGAAGAAATTCCTGGAGGAAACCCTGAAGAAATTCCTGGAGGAATCCCTGAAGAAATTCCTGAAGGAATCCCTGAAGAAATTTCTGGAGGAGACCCTGAAGGAATTCCTGGAGGAATCCTTGAAAAAAATCCCTGGAGGAATTCCAGGAAGAATCCCTGAAGGTATTCCTAGAGGATTCTCTGAAGGAATTCCACGAATAATCTCTGAAGGAAATATTGGAGGAATGTCTAAAGGAATTCCTGGATAAATCCAATGATCTGATCTTTATGATCTGATTTTTAAATTCCAGAAGGGGTGGGATCGTGTCAAATCAAATTTGGAACGATTGACGATTGAGACTTTGGTGAGATTACAAAGGCCTGCGCTGGCAACTTTCAGCTGTCAAATTTATACATCTCACTTTTCACTCTCCTTCGTAGCTCAACAGCTCAGCATGATCCACCTTACGATGGGTTGATGAGCTGCTTGGTTGTTGCAGATGAACAACTTATCGTGTAACGTGACATCGATGTGGTATCACCGATGCAACTCATCGAACAAACGATAGGTTCACACCTCCCCAGAGAGAACTCTTGGAGGAATTCCCAGATGGAACTCCTGGAAAGTTTTTTAGAGGTATTTTGTGGATGAATCCCCAGATGATAGTCCTAAGAAAGATCCCAAACGGATCTCTCCTGGGGAATCCTCGGAACGAACTTCCGGGGAATCTTCACGGGAACTTTTGGAGGAATCCCTGAAAAAGCACCCGGAAGAATCGTAAGAAATACTTTAATCCCCAAAAAGCTCCATTTGGGGATTTCCTAAACCCCAACGGGATATCCTGAGGCAATTTCCAAAACAAATTCCTGGCAAAAACCTCAAAGCGAACCTCTTGCGGAACCATCACAAGGAATTCCTGGAAGAATTTTCAAAGGGAACATCTATGAAAACCCCAAAAAGATCTCCTGAAGGAATCTCCAAAAGAAACTCACTACGAGTGCAAATTTCTCACTCTCTTCTGCAAAGTCTCAAAAAAAAATTGTTGGCGGAATTCCTGCCTGTATCTCTAGAGGTATTTCCTCGCGAAAGCCCCAAACAGAATTCCCGGCGGAGCCCATAGACGGATTTGGCCGGAATCCGCAAACGAGATTTCCAGTTGAATCTCAAGGTACCAAGCGGATACCAGCGGATACGGACGGAATCCCCAGATGGAATTACCGACATAATCCCCAGACAGATTTCCCGGGTGAATCTAAAGAGAAAATTCTTTGTGGAATCTAGAGAGAATTCTTGGCGGGATTTCTAGAAGGCGTTTCTGACAAAATCTACAGAGGGAATTCCCGAAGGGATCCATAGACGCATACGGGCGGAATCCCTAGGTGGAATTACCGACAGAATCCCCAGACGGAACTCCCGGCGGACTCCCGAGAAGGAAATATCCGGCCGAAACCGGAGAGAGAGTTCACGACGGAATTCCCAGTGGGAACTCCTGGCGGAATCCCCAAAGGGAATTCCTATCGAGTCCCCCGAAAAGATTCCTAGGCGGATTACCAGAAAGAAGCCGGGAAACATCCAAATCTTTGATGTTGTTTTTCCTCCTTGTCAGTGTATGAAATTCAAAAATGGGCTACTAAACATGCAACACTCGAATGAATCACGCGCAACAAAAAACTGACAGCTCAACTCATCAAAACTACTCATCAAAGACGATTGGTGATTTTACCAACACAGCTAATGTCTGCTGGACCATTCTTAAATATTTAATTCCATGTAGTGTGTTGTGAGTGGTCTGTAGGTACGTACACTGTAAATTAACTGAGATGAAACATGTGGACAAGTAGATCAATGTGGTATTAACTATTTGTTTGTGGTTGTTGTTTAGCTTAATGATACCTTTACGTCATCGTGTTCTGCTCCGTGAGTGATCCGAACTGGTATAAATTGGAACTACTATAGAAATTTTACTCAACCATGGTGCCTGTTGACCCAACCATCTACTCTCGGAATTGACCTGTGGGTCCACCTTCTTTTGGTAGAACTTTTCCACGCACGCTTCCGTTGAGGCCAACCTTGCAGTCCACCGTATGACCACTTAGGGGCCGTCCATTAATTACGTAAGGGTTTATGGAGGGAGGGGGGTTTGAGAAATCTTACGCGCCATACAAAAATATTTGGACTTTCATACAAAAAATCTTACAAGGGGGGGTGGGGGTGTCGAAAAATCGTAAAAATTGTCTTACGTAATAAATGGACAGCCCCTTAGTACCGTGCCGCAAGCCGAGCCCCATGGGCGAGATGACACTAGCCAGAAGCATGAGCTTACTCGCATTCACCGCAGAGTTATTGGACATTATCCAGTACAGTGTGGCCAAAGCTGTGGTGTCTCTCTTGTGAGCGTAATCGACATAGTTACCAAAGGTGAGGCTATCGTCAATCATCACCCCCGAGTGTTTGACGGAGCCAGGCTAGGAAAGCGTCAGTGTCAACACAAGTCGCACAAGTCGTCACGCGGTTTTTACATAAGCGGCTCTCTCAGTGTCATCGGATCTGGAAACGATGACAGAGAGAGTCTATAGTAATACTCACTCATTTTTCGGTCATGACAAAGCGTGACATGGTTGTAAACAAAGCAATTACTACCTGAATTTTCTTGGACCAAGTGAAAATTTTATGTCAACGCAATATAGAAGTTTCCGTCATGACGTTTGATCATTGCGAAATGACATGATGAAGCACGCGAATGCTCGATTTATCTTGAGACGATGACAGATCCAACTTGCTCACCGTCATGGGATGGTCACGACCAATAGCAGCGCTGGACGGAACTTCTCGAGGTGATACCCAGGTAACCACTGAGCATTTGAACAAGCCTTACAGCAGCCCGTATTAGGCATTTGAAGTGCTTGCTGCCATACATAAGTAGTTCGAATGCATAACTACCTTGAGGTAGCGTAAACTGTGCAGCTCAAAAGCTTTTGGCTGTTGATTAGCAATTCAACTGCTTGAAGTGTTTTCGCTTGGGAGCAATTAGAATGCTTTTCAACTGTTCTTCAAATGCTAAGAGCAAAGAGGATGGGAGATATGTTATGAATTTGACAGCACATGTCTCTCTTTCAATTGACCTATGATTCTGTCTACAAAATTAGTAATCTGATTTGCTTTTACCTTTATCCAACTAATTCAAAAGATCCGAAGCCAACATTGCTGCAGCTAGTTTAGAATGGGAATTTGGCCTTTAAAAATTACTGATTCTCATTTCGTCGGAAAATTTGCGCCAAATAGGTGGATGCTTAGGCGGATCATAAGGTTCTTTTATCTTTATTATCGAGACTTTCAGCCCAACTCAGAAGCAAGTATGATTGAGTAATCTTCGGATCATAAGTTTAAATCCGAATACCGTCGAAACAAGCAAAAAAGTACCACCTAGAACCAGCTGGAGTGTGGAAGAACAAGGAAGCGGGGAAGCGAGCTGAGAGAATGAAAAGTAGACGTAAATATATTTTAGTTTTATTTTGCTCGAAGATGCGATACGCTTCTTTCACATTTTGTCATGATGCTTCTGAAGGTGTTGCACTAAGACAGCCCGATATTTTTCCAAAACCTGCTGTGTGGCAGCACTATAGGCGTATATACGGCTAATTCGCATTAAACGTCTTGTTGTTCAGGCAACTATAATGCTGAGGGAGTGCTTAATTTTTTTTAAGACATGGACACGTTCAATGCTTCCAGTGACTTTTTTTGGGTATAGAAAACAAATTATTCTGGGTTGACGTTTTGACATGCAATTCACGAAAATAAATAAAAAAAACTTCACGCCGATAACGCCGCCGCCACCGTCGCCAAATAGGGCGTCCGGTGTGATGCTGGCGTCGCCGCCGCCGCTGGCAATATTTACTATATACGCCGCCGCCGAAGTCAAAATTTCAAAAATTATCGAATTTTCATGCACCTCGATTTCGTTCAGGATTTCGGTTATCTATCTATATATATAAAAATGCAGTGGCATACGTGGGACCGCGCATAACTTGCGAACGGATGGTCCGATTTTGATCGTCTTTGTTTTGTTCTGTTAGTTTTCACCCAAGGAAGGTTTATGAGGCAAAAAACATGGAAAAATTGAGAGTTTTTGAAACCGATCTTTCATACATTTGTGACCGGGGACTTGGTCTTGGATAGAAACTTGAAACGTCAAAAAACGCAGTAGGTAAGACAAAGTTTGCCGGGTACAGCTAGTATTGTATAAATGGAAAGTATGGAAATATTCCATGGGGGATTAGTTTTTGTCTATTTTCAATTTTATTTAATAAGTACTGCTTTAGCCTAAAATACGTCCCATACAAAATGTATGGAAACATTTTCGCGAATGAATTATTTTCTAGTGATCCGATTTATGAATATATAGCTCAAGTACTAATCATTTTGAAGAAAATCCTAGGTACATGAAAGTCTGATAATTAATGAGATTTTGACACCGTGTGTCTTCAGTAGGTTGCCAAGAATGGGGTGCTTCCGATGAATTTGACAGATCTGCAGTTCCAGGTACCGAATTTTCAATCACCAGTTCGTTTTGTGCGTCAGAAGTCATTGCCGTTGGTCCCGGTTCGCATTAATCTGTTGCTGATTACACAATTTTCAATGCAATTATTCAATGCTTGTTTTAAACATAATGAAATCAAACTAAAGTTTGAGTCACTGGCCTCTTCTTGAATTTTATAACCAAGATGGGAGTGGCGAAATTTTGACCACTCGTTAAAACATATCTAAATGTATGCAAAGTGTGGCAATTTGCGCCTCTTCACCTTCCACATGTACCGCTTCGTCGGCAGCCACCATTTATTCGCACCGTATAATGCTTGGTATAATTCCAACTGAGAGAACCCACGCTGGTTAAATCATGGAATCCGACCACCCATCATGTCATGACGAGAAGACGATTTGGAAAACTTTAGAGACGACCGACTACGATGTTTGGAAACCTGATGAGAGTGAAAACTGCTTCCCTTTTTCGTCATTGAGTGGCAGAGGAGATAGCCTTAATTGGCGGGGTCGTTATATACCGCAGGCAGAGCTAGCGAGAAATTGGTCCAACTGAAGTATTTCTCATTCAAAATGTTTAGCCTCCTGGGGCGGTGTCCGCTGAGTGGATTAACGTCTTTATGGTATCTCTTCATCCTTGGAATGGATAAGTTGAACATTTGCATATAAGATTGAATCCATATTTTGTTTCGTATTCCGCCTTGAGTCGGCCATAGTTGTGAACATTCCCATGATTCGTATTATTTGTTGTTTTCAAACATAAGAAGTAAGACAATTATCCGAAACCGTTTCATTGAATCACTTCAATATTCAATTTTAAATCACGCTCTGCAGATCTTTCAACGAAAACATCTCAATGACAATGAATGAGAAGATGCTTCCGGCTGTAAACAGTATAAGCGTGGGAGCTCAATCTCAACAAACGGGAATGAGCAATTCGTAAAAACAGATAATAAATAAAAGCTGTAGTTAAACTTAGATGAGAAGGTGAATGGTTTCTTTTAAATTTTAGGTAATTGTACTGCTGCTGGTAGCGACACACGCGACTCGTACACGGTGCCAAAATCTCGATAATTTTCGATCTTAAAACAAAATTAAATTAACGATATTTACTATAAAGGTCAGAATAGATGAATAGAAGAATAATCAAAAACTTAGGTAAATCCGAATATTCTCGTTAGGATATTTTTAAACTTCATATTACGTTTAGTTTCTGGCGAATGTGTTGTATTTTTCGTCCTACTACGCTAAAGTAAGTAGCGCTTCATGTTCTCATGTTTTTTTTTAACCTCGCAGCAATTGAATAACAAACATGTCATGGTTCTTAAAGCGTGACCCTGAGACACCATCGACAAAGGGAAGACATAATGAACAAAGTGTCGATCAGAATCAGCAAGCGTGATGGTCAAGAGTTGTTTACTACTTTGAGTGAACTACAAATACGACCCACGTAAATGCGTAGCAACAACTGTTTTGATACGTTGAACTACAACGCCAGAACGTACATAAATATCACATCCAACTTCATGTTTACTAACAGACATAAGGCGCATTCAAAACAAGTGAAAGTCGTCACCGTCCGGTAAAAGATGAATGGAACCTAAGGCCCAGGACAATGAACCCTTCTTCGCAGCAACGATGCCACTTTCAGCGTCAAAGGACATGCGTTCTATTAATAGAAAGCCGTCGGGGGTGTGAAGATGATGGATCGTCTGGAACAGGTGACGCAGCAAATGTTCGATTGCAAGCATAGAATACAAAATCGAAGGAGTAGTAGCTTTGTCGTTGTTTTGTATAAATGAAGTAAAATTTCAAGGAATCCTAAAACTGTACCCCTATACTCGTATACAGGGTGGGGAAAAATTATCCGTGTAGGGGAAAGAGGGGCATAACGTCCCAGCTAAGCATATGTGGTCATTAGACCGGCCCACATTTGTATGGCAAGAAAGAAAAGTTGGAAAAATTTACGGGGCACCCTCTAGAATCGTGCCTTTGAATGAGAAGAACAATCTGTGAAAGATTCAGCTCAATCGGTTTAAAACTGAGCAGGCGCAAATGAGTTGAAGGTTTGTATGGGATCTTCAGCCCAAATATATGGGAAATATGATGACCTCCAGTCTCTCACTCAGTACGCCGGTTTAGCGAGTTCGATTTAGCTCAGAATTGAAAGAATGGTAGTTGATGCCCTAAGGAACAACTTTGTAGAAGACCATATCATGATAAAACTTAATTTAGTTGCGGTTTCAGCTAACGAAAGCAGGATGAGGATATCTTCCCCCGTTTACTCTCGGTTGTAACATGCAGCACGTGTTTGTTGGTCGAAGTTTGCACACTACATCATAGGTAGCTACGTAAATAATTCTTCATTGTTTCGATACCCGCCCACGTGCGTAAGCAATTGAAATGAAGGACTACATAGCCACCTATGATGTAGAGCGTAAGTTTCGAATAGCAAACACGTGCTGCATGTAACAATCGAGAGTAAACGGGGGAAGATGTCCTCATCATGCTTTCGTTAGCTGAAACCGCAACTAAATTAAGTTTTACCATTATATGGTCTTCTACAAAGTTGTTCCTTAGGGTATCAACTACCATTCTTTCAATACTGAGCTAAATCCAACTCGCTAAACCGGCGTACTGAGTGAGAGACTGGAAGTCATCATATTTCCCATATATTTGGACTGAAGATCCCATATAAACCTTCAACTCCTTTGCGCCAGCTCAGTTTTAAACCGATTGAGCTGAAATTTTCACAGATTGTTCTTCTCATCAAAAAGCACGATTCTAGAGGGTGCCCCGTGGAATTTTTCGACATTTTTGTGTTTGGGCCAGTCTAGTGGTCATAAACCTCAAATGATGCTTATTTTAAGGTCGTATTCTGCCTTGGAGAGCAGTTTACTCCCTTTCCTAAGAGACTTCAACTTTTGGCCCGCGTGCCCACAAAATTTCCCATTCAAATTCATAATTCAAAAAAGTGTTACTTTTTAGGTGCCGGAAAACTGCAGGAGGCAAAACGCCTTTTTGGGTGAGGCAAAACGCCCGCTGGCATTTCCCGCTTTGACTTGTTGTGAAATACCAAGGGGCTCCATCGAACTCTTCCCAGCAGCAAATGAAGGAGTAGGAGGCGCGTGGTAGTTTTATGGGTTGATTCCATATAATCAGCGCGCAATCTCTTTATTTCTGTGCGCAGCAAATTAAGGAATCTTTCCAAATGTGGAAAATCATCGTTTTTCCAGCTTTTCTTTCGACAATAGCAGCCGTTCTTGGGCTTAACCTGCTCAGTTTTAGTTCTAGTTTGCTTGCATCTAACGAAAACCTCCACAATATGATGAAATCGCGTGAAGGCGTTTTGCCCCCGGGGGGCGTTATGCCCGCAGTTCCCCTAAAATGTTTTAGTCATATTTCCATATTCTCAGAATATTTACACTGATGGAAGGTACAATCATATGCTTCATAAATTTTACAAAGTGGTTTCGAAATGTCCCTTATTTGCTTTCACACACGCCTTCAACCACTTAGGAAACTTGTCGACAATGTTCGGTAGCGCTTTCCAAGAAATTGCGTACTAGGCTCTGGTCAACTATCTTTCAAACAATTCAACGTAATATGTTGTGCAGCGCTGGCACTGGACTCAGGAATGGACCACACAGAATAGATTATTGAATTTAGATCCGAAAAGTTTGAAAAGCAGTGATCTTTTGTTGAATATCTAGGGAAAAGCGCGGCGCACATCTTCAACGTATTCTTAGCTCCGTGCGATGGAGCCCAGTCTTACTGCAATGTCCAGCCGTTATCCCCGAAATACGTTCGTGCCCACGGTGCTACAATATCCTTCAGAAGGTGCAGGTACGCTTCATTCAACACTGTCAACAGAAAATTATACACTGAAGAAAAAAACACGGGTAATTTTTCCTCACCCTGTAGTCTTGCCTAAAGATAAGACATGTTGATTAAATGATAAGGTTGTACCTTTTCTGTAGAATCACTTCCGACTTTTCAAGTTGTTCGGTCTATTATTCCTCGAGAAAGTTATTACAGAGCACTTTGTGGGATTAGTAACTATTCAGTTGGCATTGCAAGAATTTACAAAACATGAACATGTTGCAAGAATTGACTGCAATCATCTGTGGATCGTCCATGCTCCGCTCATCCGTCGGCCGAGAGGATAGTCCAGCTCATCCAGACCACACGCGCGTCCGAAAAGGGCTCATCTGCCAGCCGAAGAGATTGCAAAACCCGTCAGCCGTATTTCTTCACCACCGTTCCCACCAGTCATCGTCACCTCACAAATAAATTTTATATATTTTTCAATAATTGAATTGTAGTAACTTATGCACTTCCTTCAAAGAGATATCATTGTCACTGGAAGTGCCATTGTAATGTATTTTTGAAAAGAAGAGGAGGTTTTATGTCTCTGGGAGAATGGATTCAAATGGACATTCCACTCCCAGGGGCTTTTCCCTGCTCCTAATAAAAAAGATAAAAAAAAATCCCCATTGCAAATAACATAGGAGAAAATACGACTCGATACAATCGGCAAAGACCCACGCGACGACGTTCGTGGGGCAATATCAGGCTGGATTCATGGGTGAACGCGCTACAACGGACCAGATGTTCGCCACCCGCCAGGTGTTGCAGAAATGCCGCAAATACAACGTGCCCACACATCACTTGTTCATCGATTTCAAATCGGCATATGATACGATCGATCGAGAACAGCTATGGCAGATTTATGCACGAATACGGATTCCCGGATAAACTGATACGATTGATCAAGGCGACGATGGATCGAGTGATGTGCGTAGTTCGAGTACCAGGGACTCTCTCGAGTCCCTTCGAATCTCGCAGAGGGTTACGGCAAGGTGATGGTCTTTCGTGCTTGCTGTTCAACATTGCATTAGAGGGTGTAATAAGGAGAGCGGGGATAAACACGAGTGGAACGATTTTCACGAAGTCCGTTCTGCCGCTTGGTTTCGCTGATGATGTTGATATTATAGCTCGTAAATTTGAAACGATGGCGGAAACGTACATCCGACTAAAGAGTGAAGCCAGGCGAATCGGATTAGTAATTAATGTGTCGAAGACAAAGTACATGATGGCAAAGGGCTCCAGGGAGGAATCACCGCGCCCGCCACCCCGAATTTATATCGACGGTGATGAAATCGAGGCGGTTGAAGAATTCGTGTACTTGGGCTCACTGGTGACCGCCGACAACGACGCCAGCAGAGAAATTCAGATGCGCATTGTGGCAGGAAATCGTGCTTACTTTGGACTCCGCAGAACTCTACGATCGAATAAAGTTCGCCGTAACACGAAGTCAACCATCTACAAATCGCTGATTAGACCGGTAGTCCTCTATGGGCACGAAACATGGACCCTACGTGCAGAGGACCAACGCGCCCTTGGAGTTTTCGAACGGAAGGTGTTGCGTACCATCTACGGCGGAGTGCAGATGGAAGACGGGACTTGGAGAAGGCGAATGAACCACGAGCTGCATCAGCTGCTGAGAGAACCAACCATCGTCCATACCGCGAAAATCGGGAGGCTACGGTGGACGGGTCACGTCATCAGGATGTTGGATAGCAACCCGACTAAAATGGTTCTCGAGAGTCATCGGTACAAGAAGACGTGGTGCACAGCGAGCTAGGTGGGTCGACCAAGTGGAGGACGATCTGCGGACCCTACGCAGAGTGCGGAACAGGAGACAAACAGCCATGGACCGAGTGGAATGGAGACGGCTACTATGTACACTGTACATTGTACAGCAGAGGCCACTCCGGCCTTAGCCTGATCGGTAAGTAAGATACGTGCAATTGAGATTTGGAGTGGAGTTCTTGATGATTTCAAAACATTCAATTCGTACGGTAGGTACCGGAAAGACAGCAACGACTAGTTAAATGAAGCAAATTAAACATGAACTACAAATCATTAGTTATTAGACAGTAAAAAAAATCTCTACTGATTCATTGCAAAATTTCTTGAATTCTTGACGAATTCCAACAGGAGTTTCAAAAGGAGTTTGTTCAATAATTTTGTGAAAAATTTCTCTAAGAATCCATGAAAAATTTCCCATGACAATCGTAGCAGAATTGTTCTAGATATGTCTTAACAAATTTACAATGAGTTTCTTCAGAAATTCCATTGGGAATTCTTCCAAAGTGCCTGGGAATGCCTTCAGAAAATCATGGGAAATTTCTATGGGTACATAATACAGATTTTTATTAAATTTCCTCCAGCTATTTCATCGGCAATTTATTCAAGTATTTCGTGTTATATTTCTCAAGTGACTCTGGAGAATTTTTCCAGGGATTTCATTGAGAATTCCCCCAAGTATTTCAACACAAATTTATCCATAAATTGGGGATTTCTCCAAAGATTGCCTACGAAGAAACTTCCTTCCAGGAGATCGTTGGAACCACCGATAATTTCTTCAAGAACTCTTCGAAGAATTTTTCCTTCTGGAATTTCATCGGGAATTCCTCTTTGGTTTTCAACTGGAATTTATCCAGGTGTTCCTTTGGGAATCCCTTCAGGAATCTCTCCACGCATTCTCTCTGGAATTATGTTCCAAAATTGAACGTTACTCCAAGATTTCATTAAGAAATTCCTCCAAAATGGCTTCTGCATTACTGATGATGATGATGATGATGGTCCCGCCACATATCCCTACAAAGGTTTGAGCTAGACGATATATCTTTAAGGTAATTATTAATAATAAACAATGTAATCAGATTTGCAAACTTAATACGGTCTGATTATTTTCACAGATATAAACAACTTTATAATTTGTCACACTATACAGCAAAAACATAAATTTCTAAAAACATAAAGTTCTAAAATTTTATCTCATGTGTGCAACATATTGATAGGACGAAACTCTTCGCAACTTTTTGAATAGGAATCACTAAAGATTCCTTCCAAACCTGTGGCACGTGCCCAGTTTGCAGTGATTCATTTATCAGGTCCAGCAGGTTGTGGCCGATGACATAAAAGCAATCTTGTATTACCTTTGCATTTACATTATCTACGCCAGCCGTTTTTCCCATAGAAAAGCAAGTATTCCTAAGTTCTTCAATCGTTATTGGGTGAAAACATTCAAATCTACAATTATTGTTTATCGGCTGTTTTATTTCATCAGGTTCATCAACTAACTCAATGGATTGGTTAATTGCTGAAACACTATTGATGAAATACTCATTAAATTTACATGCTATTATTTGTTCATTATCTTCTAATGTGCCGTTAAAAGTTATAGACCGCGGTTTACAATTACTAGGTTTAAGCAAAGATTTTAAAATTTTCCATAACTCTTAGCTGTTGTTTTGATGCTGATAAATTTTCCTCTGTACATATTCGCAACGCGTTTGTTTTAACGATTGCGAATATTTATTACGCGCAACACAGTACCTCTTCCAATTATAATTATTATTATTTCTACGTAACTTTTTGTACAATTTATCTCTTGTGCGTTTAAGACGCAGTAGATCTAAATTGTACCAGCTGTTAGAATTTTTCAAAAAAAACAATCTTCTGTTCAACTAATTCATTGGTACAGGTTTTCAAAACGTCGGTAAGAACAGCTGATTTCCTATCCAGGGAATCCGTTGTTTGAAAATCCATGTTTCTCTCGACAAGCCTTGCTTGCTTTGAGTATTTTTTCCAGCACTTCAATTTCACCGCATATTATCGCACGCATACCAGGAACCTAAGTATTATCGAACTTGCATGAACCTAAAATCTTTTTCCATGGGGTTTCAGCTTATGGTCTAACCTTTCAGAAAAGCCTAAGTTCAAAATATTCTATCGGTGAAAATTGAAATAAATCAAGTTTGAAGATTTTCTATCAAATGAGGTACATTCAGAGCATAATTTTGATAATCATCCAGAATTGCAAGCAACAAGGCATCGCGCGTGACCTGTCACAGACCCGAAGGCCTCTTCATAGTTTTCTGTACACTATATTCACTTGTCATTTCTCCGGTATCTGTGTTATATGTTCAGCCCAAGGGAGTCTGCCGTGATTAATTAGCTTAACTTTTTTTTAATTCGTTGGGCTTCGTGGTCGATAAACGTTCAGATGAATAGTTAGTCTTGGAGTGAGAGTCGGAAGAAACGTTTCAGAATTCTTGGAGAATCATACTCTCAGACTTGTGGCGAAATCCCGCCTTGAATTATGTGGGAATATTTCCTTGGATTCTGAGGGAACCCCACACAAGATTCTAGTGGTATCCTTCTAAGGATTCTGCGTAAGATCCTTTTAAGTTTCTGGGGGAATATCACCAAGTACCCTTTCCAAGACTCTCTGAAAATTCGGCTTTCTGGGGTAATGCTACCAGGGAAAATTTCTCTCAAGATTCTGGGGAATTTGCCTCACGATTCCGGAGAAATGATTGGGATACAGGGGCTATATTTTTCAAGATTCTAGGGCACTTTCTTTCAGAATTATCAATTATTGAAGAATATCTCACGAGATTCTGGGCAGAGTTCTCTATAGAAATTGGGATTTTGAAGAATCCCTCGCATAGATTTTGTGATTCCTCTTAAGGTTCGGAAGAAATCCTTCTCAGCATTTTACGAGAGTTCCAGTAGAATTCTGTTTTCTGTATTCTGGAGCAGTTGCTCCCAGAAATCCCTTTCATGAATCTGGGAGAATCCCTCTTAGTAATCAAGGAAAATCCCTGACTTGATTATAGGAAGATTCTCTTGAAATACTGGTGTAATAATTTAAAGTATTCTAGAGGAATCACTCTCAGAGTTCAGGGAGAATCCCTTTCAGGAGTTTAGGGGAATCCTTTTAAAGATTCTGAGCAATGTCTTTCAAGAATCTGCGGTATTTTTTCTGTTTTATGTGGGTATACCTTTCAGAATTCCAGAGAATCCTTCTCAGGATGCTGGAGAAGTCCATTCTAGAAGTTTTCGTTATCCCTTCCAGGTAGGATCCTCATCAGATTTTTGGAAAAATCCCTCTTAGGTTTCTAGATATATTTCTCTCAAGAATCTGGAAGAACCCTTCTTATGATCGAAGTCAGGATTCTGGAGGAATCACTTGTAGAATTCTAGAGAATACCTTTCGGGATTATGGCAGACTTATTCGCAGCATTCTAAAGGATTCCTCCCAGAATTTTGGGGGAATTCTGGGAGAATACTTGAAAGATTTCTGGAGGTATTCTTCTCAAGTTTCTGGGGGAATCCTATAGCTGAATTTATTTCAAGAATGGGAAAGAAAAGCTCTTGGAATTCCTCTCATGATTTTGGGAGGATTCATCTTAGGATTCTTGGATAATTCTAGGTGTTTACGTGTTTGGAACATTTTAAGAGAATTCCAAGGAAATGTTTCTCTTAGGATTCTGAGACTATCTATCACAGGATTCTGGGAGAGTTCCTCTCGGGACTCTGAGACAATCCGTCTCATAGATATGGAGAGATTACTCTCACAGGATTCTAGCAAAATCCTTAATAGAATTCAGAGTGAATTCCTTCCAAGATACCGGAAGAGTCTTGTTTTCTTTTCTAGATAACGTCGCTCAGGATTCTGATGTAATCATTTTCAGCATTCTGAAGAAATATCTCTTATAATTCTAGAGGAACTCCTTTCAGAATTCTGAAGGAGTGCCTGGAGGAATTTCTCTCAGCAGTCTGTGGGAATATATTTCAGTACTATATGGGACTTCTACACTTCTCAGAGTTCTGGGGATGTTTCTTTCGATTCAAAAATATTAAATCTCATTTTTTTCAGAATTCACTTTTTTAACGTTATATTTATTTTCAAATCAGAGTCGCGGAGTGTTCTAATATTTTGATATTTAATTTATTTAGCCAAATAATGCTAATGCTAATAAATTAATAGAATTATAAGAGATATTTCTTCAGAATGCTGAAAATGATTACATCAGAATCCTGAGCGACGTTATCTAGAAAAGAAAACAAGACTCTTCCGGTATCTTGGAAGGAATTCACTCTGAATTCTATTAAGGATTTTGCTAGAATCCTGTGAGAGTAATCTCTCCATATCTATGAGACGGATTGTCTCAGAGTCCCGAGAGGAACTCTCCCAGAATCCTGTGATAGATAGTCTCAGAATCCTAAGAGAAACTTTTCCTTGGAATTCTCTTAAAATGTTCCAAACACGTAAACACCTAGAATTATCCAAGAATCCTAAGATGAATCCTCCCAAAATCATGAGAGGAATTCCAAGAGCTTCTCTTTCACATTCTTGAAATAAATTCAGCTATAGGATTCCCCCAGAAACTTGAGAAGAATACCTCCAGAAATCTTTCAAGTATTCTCCCAGAATTCCCCCAAAATTCTGGGAGGAATCCTTTAGAATGCTGCGAATAAGTCTGCCATAATCCCGAAAGGTATTCTCTAGAATTCTACAAGTGATTCCTCCAGAATCCTGACTTCGATCATAAGAAGGGTTCTTCCAGATTCTTGAGAGAAATATATCTAGAAACCTAAGAGGGATTTTTCCAAAAATCTGATGAGGATCCTCTCTGGAAGGGATGACGAAAACCTCTAGAATGGACTTCTCCAGCATCCTGAGAAGGATTCTCTGGAATTCTGAAAGGTATTCCCACATAAAACAGAAAAAATACCGCAGATTCTTGAAAGACATTGCTCAGAATCTTTAAAAGGATTCCCCTAAACTCCTGAAAGGGATTCTCCCTGAACTCTGAGAGTGATTCCTCTAGAATACTTTAAATTATTACACCAGTATTTCAAGAGAATCTTCCTATAATCAAGTCAGGGATTTTCCTTGATTACTAAGAGGGATTCTCCCAGATTCATGAAAGGGATTTCTGGGAGCAACTGCTCCAGAATACAGAAAACAGAATTCTACTGGAACTCTCGTAAAATGCTAAGAAGGATTTCTTCCGAACCTTAAGAGGAATCACAAAATCTATGCGAGGGATTCTTCAAAATCCCAATTTCTATAGAGAACTCTGCCCAGAATCTTGAAAAATATAGCCCCTGTATCCCAATCATTTCTCCGGAATCGTGAGGCAAATTCCCCAGAATCTTGAGAGAAATTTTCCCTGGTAGCATTACCCCAGAAAGCCGAATTTTCAGAGAGTCTTGGAAAGGGTACTTGGTGATATTCCCCCAGAAACTTAAAAGGATCTTACGCAGAATCCTTAGAAGGATACCACTAGAATCTTGTGTGGGGTTCCCTCAGAATCCAAGGAAATATTCCCACATAATTCAAGGCGGGATTTCGCCACAAGTCTGAGAGTATGATTCTCCAAGAATTCTGAAACGTTTCTTCCGACTCTCACTCCAAGACTAACTATTCATCTGAACGTTTATCGACCACGAAGCCCAACGAATTAAAAAAAAAGTTAAGCTAATTAATCACGGCAGACTCCCTTGGGCTGAACATATAACACAGATACCGGAGAAATGACAAGTGAATATAGTGTACAGAAAACTATGAAGAGGCCTTCGGGTCTGTGACAGGTCACGCGCGATGCCTTGTTGCTTGCAATTCTGGATGATTATCAAAATTATGCTCTGAATGTACCTCATTTGATAGAAAATCTTCAAACTTGATTTATTTCAATTTTCACCGATAGAATATTTTGAACTTAGGCTTTTCTGAAAGGTTAGACCATAAGCTGAAACCCTATGGAAAAAGATTTTAGGTTCATGCAAGTTCGATAATACTTAGGTTCCTGGTATGCGTGTATCGTCTTCTTGAGTATCTTCAACGTGAATAACTAATGTTTCATGATCAGTTATTTTTAAATCTAAACACGTAACTGTACTAACAGAGTCAAAATTAGAATAAACATGATCAATCAAAGTTTTACTATGGCTGGAAATACGCGTATACTCATTTACTTTTTGTTTTAAAAAAAATTCCGATAATCGTTTCAACTGATTCGAATTATGAATGTCACACCAATTGATATTAAAATCACCAGCAAGTACGTTTAATTTACTAGGATCTACGAAACTCGCAAGCCAGTTTTCTAAAATAGCAATAAAATGGTGATCACTTGAACTGGGAGAATGATATAAACAACCATAATTACCCACCTTCATGCCTCGCACAACTGTAATGCCCAAAAACCAATTACCTTCACAAACTTCGTTCAATTGAAGCTTGAATTGAATTGATTCTTTGACATAAATAGCAACACCGCCAGTGTGTCTTGAATGTGACAAACAAGCAGCTATATTATATCCCGGATTACTGTACTGTTCAAACGCATCCATATCAACAATATGTGTTTCTGATAAAAATACTAAAAGTGGACGTTTAACTTCTACAATCTGACGTAGTGCAACGTAGTTTGTAGATAAACCTGCAATGTTAAAATATAAAATATCAAATTGTGTCACATTACTACCGGAACTTGGTTGCTATTCATTGAAATGCAAGCTGCTTTTTTTTTCTTTGAACAAGTCTCTTATAGACTTCACATTCACTAACATTGAAAGCTGCGTGGTTAACGTCCAAGTTAAGTTTACGTTCGTTATTCATTTTACAACAATTAACACATTTCAATACAGTTGACGTGCATTCAGATGTCTTGTGACTTTCACTGCACTTAGAGCACTTAGTGCCGTTCTTGCAATTAGTGCTCACGTGCCCAAATTCTCCACACTCGAAACATCGTACAATACTATTGTCTGGAACAACAAGGCACCGATCAAACCTTATATTTACCTTCCTAGCGGTCAACATGCAACTGTACGTATTTTTATCAACTTCAATCACCGCGTTGTACTTGTTCTACTTGAAACGTGGATTTTCAAACATACGGATGACTTTCACTTCATTGATAGCGATGTCTTCATTCTGGTCCTTTAGGATTTGAATGAATTCATCGGAAGAAAACTGATCGCACATGCCCATCACTTTAAGTCTTGGCACCGATGAGGGAACAACAGCTTTGTAGTTTTCACCCAATTCACTTTGAATGCCATCTTTAACAACATTTACGTTATATCCTGTTGCACATTCAGCAATAATAGAGCCATCTTTCCCGTTTCTAAAGTTACTGATCTTGTGCATTTTTGGATCCAGTTTAGTGTACAAAAATTTTCGAGTATCATCGCTACTCTGGCTGGACTCTTGCGGCTTTATCACAATGACTGGACGAGCCTTACGAGTCACCTCAACCTTCTTTGTGACATTAGCGTCATTAGACTTCACGCTTTTCTTTCTACTAGTTTTACCGTTAGTTTGATTCCCAGAGTTGTTCTTAGCAATATCCGCAAAACTAACTTTTTCAATGAAAACATCATCTGACGTATCGGCACCGTCATCCTGAACTCTACGCTTTTTACCTCTGGGATTCGAGTTCGGCTCCGAAGCCGTGCTAGAAGTACCTTGTCTTACATTCATTGCAGCCTTTCCCGAAATAAATTGAGAAAATGAACATTTCATATATTCCATTTTGTTTAAACTTTTCCGTAGTCCGAACGTAGCGCGACTCGACTGTAAATATATTTCATATTTATAAATGTTTATAATGGTATATGATTGTCACTTACAATTTAAGTTAACGGGTATTGAAACGTAATGAACCCTAATCCGAAAAACGATGCACTGCTGTCTGGACCCTTTTTTAGTTGATGCGTTATGTTGATTTAGTTATGCGTTAACTTCGTTTCTATTTATAATTTTGGAGATCTTGATACTTACAATCTATTGAACTGGATACCAGAAGCAGGGTTTTAAATTGATTGTTCGATAGAAGTAATCTAGTGTGCCTGATAAATTGAATACACAAAAGGATTGGTTACGATGGTAGATAAGCGAATAAATGTAAGAAGTTTGCCTATACCTATTCTGAACCGAACATATAATTCAGGTTATCGGTTTTTGTTGGAGCACATACGTTTATATAAATTCAAGATAAAATCAAGGAAACTGTAAGAAATTACTATTATTTTGGCTGCACAATTCGTCCAGATACAGGCTCCAATCGACGGCATACCTCTAAAGGGCCTATTCGTCCGTAAGGTGCGTCAACACATTTCTTTATTAACTAATTCCCCAAGTCCAAAAATTGCCTTCTCCAATGTACAATTTAGATTTCTCCCCAATTGTTCAATTTCGCATTTCATTGTCTCGTTTATCTGAGCAGCAATGTGCTCTCGAACGCCACTAAGCGAATCGCCAAGTGAAGAAATCTTCTTCATCTCCTCTTCGAACTTTTGTGCGTTAGACCAAGCCCACTCATGGGCTCCATCAAGCGTTTTAACGTCAAGTAGAGCCCCGAACAAAGAAGCGAACCGCACCGGTCGCTGCTAAGTAGGGCTCGAAAGCGAAAAGTTTACGTACGGTTTGTAGCAGGGCTTAGAATATAGAGACACGAAAAGTACGGTCTCTATCCATAGGCTCGTGCACTCTCTCGCGTTTAGCTCTCTGGGTAGCGTAAAGAGGAGACGAAAGAACATGAGTATGGATTTGTTGTCAGGTATATAGTTTCTAGAGAATGATTTTCTTGTTTTGTATAGGTAGCAATTTATTTTAGTTTGCATCAAATATTTAAAATTTTTATTTTTACTTGCTTTGAAATTTTCAACCAAATAATATCATAGATCGTTACAAGAATAACACAACAAATTGTCTGACATACAATTGTGAAAGAGTGACAATACAAACGCAGAAAAATAATAGGTTTAAATTGACAAGCTTTGCTTAAATATGTTAAATATGTATAAAGTTTTCCCTTCTTCCCCAATTTTAGGATCATGCATAACAAAAATGTATTGATTTTCTCTTAAAAATAGTTACGATTGTAGTAGAGTAGTTACGATTTTTCAAAGATGCTTTGACTGTACCTAACTTAATTCAGATATCATAGAAACACTACAGTTATTTTTTTTTTTTTTGTAAAAACAAACTTAACCATACCGACAAAAATCTAAAAAAATGTAGTGGAGCTGCCAAGTTTCATCATTTAAAATAGGCGGAGTGCAGGACTGCCATATTGTAGGTTCCTCGTTATAGAAAAAGCAAGGTGTTGGATGTTAAAATACAACAATTGTTGTTTGAAGTGCCAAAAAGGAGAGTGGGCTCATTATGTACTTTGACAAATACGCAGTCTACTTCAAGCGCATTGAATCTGCTTCCAACAAAATATTCATATACCAGCATCCAAAGGATCGGAATGTATATTAAGATTTACGATTGATGCTTTGGAACTAAAAGGTTGTGACTGAGTATAGAATTAGCTGATGTTAAAATACACGTTGATGGAAAAAGGTTGCGCAAACTTATCGCAGACTGTCAGAAGACAGCTTCTACTATGACCAGGATTCAAGAATCTTGATCTACGCGAAGTTGTAAAGGAGACAACTACGTTATAAATGTGTTGGAAATGCAAGGGATGTAATTATTCAATAAACCTAATTATTAAAACCCCAGATTAATCCACCTAGTGGTGATAGAGCCTTTCTCGTCGAATATGTACTCAATTTTTTTTCCGGCCATAAGCCGAAGTGTTCCTGAATTTTGAGAATACTCTAGAACGGAATAAATCTCATTTTCTTCTTTTGTCACAATGCTCGTTGACTCGTCAATGGGGGTGGAGTTGATAAATGATAAATGTATTTATTTAATAAAATTCTTAAAAAAAAATTAGCAAACCGCTTAACTCATCGGTTTTGATAAAAAAAAACTTCTGGAAGACTCTAATTTCACTTTAAAATTAAAAAATTTATTGGTTTATTTATTTGTGCCCTTCTTCAAAATGTTGAATTCCGACCAAAATTTCCAAGGGCCCTCTGGACTTAAGAGTAAATCGAAATTTGTGTCAGCCTTATTCAGAACAGCAGAATTTTATCAAAGCCATAATTGAATTTGGAAACTTATTGATGGCTCATATTCCGACGCTATGTTAAACGTATAGGCTGAGCTGAAAAATATCAAATCTTTCAGTTGACTGCTTGACCACCTTCACTAGCACTGGATGCCGATTATTATCAAGACATTTCGGCAATTTTTTTCTGCGCACTTTATCCTATATTTTATTATCATTAGTTATAAGATTCATGTAAAATTTGACAAAAACAAAGTGCAAGCAAGCGAAATTCCCCATATTAAAGCCCATTCAAATTTCAAGCGTGTTACAGAGCGCGTGGGTTCAACCAGTTGCATCAAAATTGTTCGCAGTAATTTTAGATGTAAAAGGGGATTGGTGCTATAAAATTTAAATTTTTCCATACAACGTTAATCCTCAGGAATCTAAAATGATGTAATTTGACAAGATCGCTTAAATTTTTATCGAGATTTTGTTCTTTTACACATATTTATCGCTTGCATCGATTTTGTTCACCTGCGTTGTTCCAGCAATGGATCCAATCCTGATTCTGCAACACTGCCGGTAATCTTAAGTGTGGTCAGAGACTATTTTCTTTCTGCCCGTTTATCTGGTTAACAAACATTTTTAATGATTTGATGTTTCGCATGCATGGGTTTGGTTTAGTTTTTTAATTGCCCACTTCCGGCAGGACATCCGGAACCGGTTCCGGAACACAACCGGATCAAACATGGTCTGAAACTATTTTCCTGCTTACCGTTCATCTGGTTATCGAAAAAGCCGCTCTTTGATGTGTCGCATGTCTGGGTTTGGTTCACTTTTTTAATTGGCAACTTCCGACAGGACATCCGGAACCGGTTCCGGAACACTACCCGTTCAAACATGGTCTGAAACTATTTTCCTGCTTACCATTCAACTGGTTATCAAAAAAGCCGCTATTTGGCGTGTCACATGCATGGGTTTGGTTTACTTTCTTATTTGGCCACTTCCGGCGGGACACCCGGAACCGGTTCCGGAACACCTCCGGTTCAGATGTAGTCAGAGACTATTTTCTTGCTTTCCGTTCATCAGATAATCAAAAATGCCGTGGTTTGATGGGTCGCATGCATGGGTTTGTTGCATTTTCATGTCTGGCCCCTTCCTGGGGTACCGGTCCGGAACACCTAAATGGCCATAACTCCGGAACGGCTGGACCGATCTGAACCATTTTCAATAGGAAACAATGGGACAATGTACCCCGTCGAATGAACCATCGGTCGTTGAAATCGGTTCATATTTACTATCAAAAAATTAGGTGACCTTTTTGTACACATACACACACACACATACATACATACACACACACACACACACACACACATACATACACACAGACATCATCTCAACTCGTCCAGCTGAGTCGATTGGTATATAACACTTGACCCCTCCGGAGGCTCTATCAAATTTTCGTTTTTGGAGTGAACATATAGCCTTTCGGTACACCTTGGTGTACGAGAAAGGCAAAAAGATGCTCAAAATCTCAAATTCAGATAAATTTCTTGCGAGAAAGGCAACATGGATATCGAAGAGATGGATATTATTTTAGATAAAAATTCAGCCTACAAGTCGTAGAGTAAGCAACAAACATATAATTTAAAAAAAGATTGCTTGAATTGAAAGGGATTAAATACAATCATACATTATTGAGAAAATGATATCTTTAAACGCACCAAAACTGGTACAAATCTCCAAGGGAATTATTTATTTGAGTTCAATTTTTACTAACTGTTTTCAGTCTTATCCAAAACCCCTTCTTTCAAAATATGAGCACAGATTATTTTACTGAATAAGATTTGCTATAACACTAGAGAAATACACAAAATATGGCGATGATTTACAGAAGTGCAAAAACCGATGGTACGGATAGAATAGAGACCACCGGTGCGCAAAGGCGACCGATCATTATTTTACTCACATGGAAACGAACGACCGGTGCGAAAATGGGTGGATAACGAAATTAAAAATCGTTAACGACGTGCTGTTGCGTGTGTAGTATGAAGCCCATGAGTGGGCTTGGTCTTAGAAAGCAGTACATTCTGCTCGCCACAACACTGGCTTGATAAACAATCATCACATTTGAACGCTACATTTTCGTTCTCCGTTATTACCTTTGCCACTGCTTTGGTCAGAGATGTGCATTTGTAGTGGACTACTTTTGCACATCCACATCCCGAACAGCACAAGGGTAAATCGCTTGGAAGCACATTACCACCACATAGACCAGTGGTGCTCATCCTGCGGCCCGCGGGCCGCATGCGGCCCTCCAAGCCTTAAGATGCGGCCCGCGGAGTACTTTAAGACGAATCGAAGTTTTTGAAAGATTACTTGAAATAACTCGTTAAATTCATTAGGAAATCAAACAAAAAAAAATTGCTGATCAATTTCACAGTGTTGAACACAAAAAGAACAATCCGTTCTGGTTAGTTTCGAAATCGCAACTCCGAAATATTTCGGTATTTCAGTCACGAAGCCAGCTTACAGTTATTTATAAGTGGTACGAATCAAATAAAAGTTTGTTAAAAATGTAATCTTGAATCATTTAAAAATTAGTTGCAGTTTTTAAGCGCAGTCAATGCAATGCTGAGCAAATATTTCGCATTTCGCCTTTCCGAAGAACATTCAAACACAAAACACGAAGTTTTTGACAAAATTCTCAACAAATCTCAACTTCATTGCCAATATTGTTTCATTTTCACTGTTTGTTTAAATTTCTATTCTTACGAATTCAATTTGAATTGTCCAAGCGAAACACCTGAACGAACCTAAAGAAAAAAATCTCAGGCGAGATTCATACCGACTCATAGTAACAACCTGTGGGAGAATTGAACACGTTATTAGAAATACGGATGTTGGAGGATACAATTATGTTTCGATGGTGCTGATCGCCATTTTTCCAAATCACATTCAGCCAGACCGAACCAAATCCACTGCATTTTAGAATCTATTTATTCTCAACAATACAAAAATCAACTGGTTTTAAATACCTGCGTTATGTCGACACACCTCATACTGATAATTTAACACAGAAGCCGTCATTGAACAACAAGGCTAATAAGAATAATAAAGCTTGAAAAAAAAATCAAACATTTGGTTCGCTTTGGCTGATCGAAAAATGGCGTTTTCACGGAAACCATGCTAGAGAAGAATGTTTAAAACTTGATTCAGACTTAACGACTGACCTTCAGCTAGGCAAAATGACCTAGAGGTAGCGTGCTTGGTTATCACTTAAAGGACCCAAGTTCGAATCTCTTTAATATTTTCGATTTTTTTTGTCTTAGTTCACTTTGGCAGATCATTTTCATGGTTTTCTTCGACCAGTATAAATTTGAAGTACACAAATTGCTCCATTTTCACATCTCAGGACCTCAGGACATGCGAGGACATCATTTTATATAATCACTCTTGCTCTGTGTCTGCACATGTACCGCCTATAAAAAAAAACATAGGCGGGAAGGGCTGTTCTGGGAGGGCTTCCGCCGTTCATATTTCAAACTATTTTGAAACCTCCATGCCTCCATAATATACGCGTCCTCTCTGATTCATGTAAAGAATTGTGAGTGATAGACGATGAAAAATCGAGTTTTTTTTTCACAATTCGAATGGTTTTCTATGAAACTAAGAAACACAGTCAGCCACACTGAACTATAAACCATATTCCAATGTTTTTGTTCAGCCAGAGTGAACTGAGTGCGAAGTACTGAAAAATTAAATGTAATTATATCAATGATTTCAAATAATTTACATGTATTCTTCGTCTCTGATGATTAATAAAGGCTTGTAAGTTGCATGTGTGTTGAAAAGCTTCAAATAATCTTAGCTGTTGTTTATTTGTGAGTGGTTGAACTTAAAGCCTTATTATCTCGGAATAAAGTTTTTGGCGCTTAGTTCGGTTTAGCAGAACCCCGGCCAATTGTTAATTGTTAATTCCATCAACTATAGAAGAGACTTATGGAAAGAATTTACTAAAATCTTCAAGAAACTCCTGGAAAAGTTTCGGGAAAATCTGGAAGCTATTCTAGGAGAAATTCTTGGAAACGATTAATGAGGAATTTCTGAAGTAACTTCAGGGCAGTTCCAAAGGCAAATCTAAGAGGAGTTCTTGGAGATGTTCCTAGAGAATTCTAGAAAAACTAAAAGAAACTTCAAGAAATTTCTCGAAAACCTTCTGGAACAACTCCCCAAGAATTTTCAGGAGAAAATCCAGCAATCCTTTTTGGAGCGATTCAGAAGAAATTCTTGTAAAAGCTTCTTGACAAGTTCTTGAAATGGCTTCAAGGCAATTCTAGGGGCAACTTCTAAATTATTTGTTTAAATTTCAATTTGAAGTTCAAACGTTTTTCTCAACCAAACTTATGAATCTAAATTGAACAGTTCAGATTTTTAATAAATATGCTTTAGAATTGTTCTTTTTATTGTTTTTGTGCATCGATGTTTTATGCGGCCCGCAGGTCGATCCCGAATTGCGAATTTGGCCCGCGGTATCCTCCAGCATGAGCACCACTGACATAGACTACACTCAACTATCGCTGGAGCCTATACACAAATGCAAAACCATGCACACAACACAACACAGAACACAGAGAAGCAATAAAAAATGCCAAATTTGCTTTGCCGCCCGCCAGCAATTACTGCTGCTGGGGTGGCAGAAAAACACAAATTAAAGGCGAACAAACCCCACCGACAATTGGTCACCTGGTGTCGTCGTCGCAATTATCCAATTGGCACACGGTAAAACACTATTTCCCGCGGCACTTGCACTATTTCACAAGTAAATTAATTAATTTTGAAGCTGCACGGCAGAAACAAACTGCACTGTCCACCATTACATCAATCAGGTATTTTCTGTAAGATTCAAGAAAACTGCCAAGAATTTATTTAGTTTTTCTTTATTATCTTTCAGGAATGGTTAACGATTCGCTTGGGTTGTTTTCTGAAGATTCCAAGAACCACATTGAATTTTTATTCTAAAACATTCCAAAAGAAGTTCCAGAAGCATTGCTCAGATGAATCAAACATTCCCTGAATTATTTTGGGATTTTATTGAGAGATTTGAAAGAAATCCTAAGGATTTAATATCCTGACGGGATTCCAGAACAGTTCTATGAAGTAATTCTCCGCAGCATAATTAATAAAGAAATCTAGAAGGAATCCTTGCAGATATTCTCTAAACAATTCCTGTTCGTGTATGAATTTGGTCATAAAAGATCTTCTGGAGCAATCTATGCAGAAATTACTGAAGAAAATCATAAAAAAAAACATCCCCGAGCAGAGAATAATAACAAATTAATAACTTGTTAACAAATTTACATAACTTATCTCCATACCTTGTTTTGTTATTATTTACTTATCAAAGCATTTTCTTTTTTTAAACATGTTTTATTATGATCAAGCTATTGATTAATTGATTGATTTATCTTTATTGTAGAGACTTTCAGCGAAGCTATTGGTATACAAACATCCATTTAATAACATTTCAATAATATGTGCTGTTTGTTGTAGAACAAATTTAGTTATTATTGTATTGTACTGTACTATTGAGAGTGTAAAAATATGTGCCAACAATAACACAAACATAACAAGTTTCCAGTCTTAATGTAGATGGTAGCCTGGTTTCAGCTAAAATTCCACTTCTTTTGTCCTCAACTAAACGAATGGCAATCACTGTAAAGCTCCTAATATAAATCTACCTGTGCATCAATGCTTATTTATGTCATGTTTACCGAATTATTTACTTTTATTTTCTCCATTTTTATATTTCAGGTAACGCGTATCTCAAACGGAAAAAGGACACTTGTGGTATGTAATTGGAATATCGACTGAGTATGATTGCGAGATTGAATGCATATATGATGATCAAGTCAAGCTTCCTGATTGCCACAGCTCCGAAATATGAAAAAAACCATTTGCGTTAAAAAGTAATTTCAAAATGCCATAAACAACACGTGTTCTCATTACCGTTCGGGCTTGATTAAATAACGGTGCACCATGCTGAATTGTCCAAATTACGGTCAACAAATGCAATTAATGTAACTGTGCGGTTGGATATTGACCGAATCTCATCAGTATGACACACAACTGGACAACAAAAAAAAAAGAAATGCACATCCACCCACTTATCAGTGCGTGTGATGCACAATACAACGCACTTTGATGCAAAATGCTCGAGCAAAAAAACCAACATCATGTAAAGCAACGCGTAGGGTCCAATCGGGTGCCACCTTTAACCTTTTTTTTTTGGAGCGTTTTTATCGTCGCCCTCAGCGACACGCGGCTCATCATATTCACGCTGCACTTTTCCGATGGTGTGACACGCCGGTACGTGACAAAATACGAAACACCTGTGCTCGTGCTTCGATCCGACCACCAGCAACAACAACAACAACAACAACGACGTCGACGTGCGTGTAATGTTGAGCCCAATAAAAAAACGCAGGATAATCCCACGCCTTCAAAACAGAGGAAAGTGCTTTAAATGGTGGGATATAATGGGTTTTTGTGAGAAATTATGCTGGAAGTGTTTACCGTTTAGCGTAAATGTTGGAAGCGATTTATTTAGTACTGGGTCGCAGTATTCTTGGACTAAAGCTTTAAGAATGGGCTTGTTCTTGTGAATAGCACAAGGACTCCATCACGCTGACCTATAACATCTCAGCGTGATGCAAGTGGCACATCTATTGTTAAGGATTAATGTGATTCCACATCAGCATTAAAAAAATCGAGTAATTAGTGGATAAGCCGACATATCAGCAAAATGTTATGTTACAAAACATTCAGCATTTTAAAATTATAAATTTTGGCAGTAATAACTTTTAAGATTTGAACAGAAATAGACATTCTCACAAAAAAAATATCTAAATCTAATATTTTCCGCATTTTTTGGCTTTTCAGTCCGATTGTGAGATCAAAAACAACCTTATATTCTCTTACTCCAACGTTTCGATCCGTATCGGATCTTCCTCAAGGATTCTGTTAATTGATTATAATTATTTTCACAAATTACATTTATTTCGACAAGACACTTTACAAACATTTAACACATTACCGAGTTATCGATTGTTTTCTCGTCATTTGGCTTTTTCAATCTCTCAACCGTCATTTAATTTGGTCTACAAATATAATTAACTGTCAGTGTTTTCTAGAATTAAAAATTAAAACCACAATTTTAAATTCAGTTATCGGGATTTGGGCCGCTTTTATGAATATTTCAAAATGACGGTTGGCGATTTAAATCTTCGTGTGTTATGTGTTCGGTTCGTAGTCTGTTCGAGTGACTAGCTTGTGTTGTATTTACATTCGTTCTGTTTTAATTACTCACTTTCATCATCTCTATGTTTTTATTATTGTGTGCAGTAAGGCAGCGTACACACCAATTTTTTTGAAACGCTTCCAGCACAAAAAAATCAGCAAAATAAATTGCTGAGTTTCAGCAAAATTTTTGCTGAATTTCAGCACAACGATGCTGATCAACTGTCAAAAATGCTGGATGGTTCAGCAAGTTGAAAAATAATTGCTGATATTCAGTAAATTCGCATTGCTGAATGAAATCAGCACAAAAAAAAATCAGCAAAGTTTGCTGAATACCAGTAAACAAAATTTGCAGTGTAGAGTACGTGAAGGTTGTCTGTGTCTGTACGTTTGTTCCAAGGAGAATACATTTTACTAAGGTGGCGCAGATAAACATTGCAAACCACTGGTTGTCTCTTCCATTCTTCTGGTGTTCTTATGGAACTGAAATAGTGACGTCACTATTTTAGTTGCATAAGAACACCAGAAGAGTGGAAGAGACAACCAGTGGTTTGCAATGTTTATCTGCTCCACCTTAGTAAAATGTATTCTCCTTGCGTTTGTTCCTCGTGTGTGGCGTGTTTTTGATGTAGCAACTTTTCAAAATGATCAGTCGCTGATCAGTCGAGTAATTAAACGAACACAACAAAACAGACAAATAGATACAGCTATGGAAGCGAACGAACACAGAACAGATAAGAGTGAGACAGTATTTTGTTCGCTCATCAATATTGAAGGCCTTTCACTCTCGATAATAACATCGATAGGACATCGCAGCAGAGGTAGACCCAGGCCCAGGCCCAGGATGGAGATCTTTCAATTCAGCCCTCTGCATCACCATAGTGGCTTATTTCAAACGAAAAAACGGACGCATTTCAGAAACGTGTTTTCAATTTATGGAAAATAGTGTATCTTATGTAAAAAAAAATGCGGGGAATCCATTGGTGCCAACCCCTTTTCCGAAAAATGTCAGGATGAATCCCATTTTGCCCTTTTTCCCCTATAAATTAGGCATATTTTGATATATTGGGCCATATAGAAGCTTGAACTAGATAAAAACATGCAACAAATATGCTACTTTACGTAAAAAAAAGTCCAAGGTATCGAATGCCGTTATCCCCTTTCTTGTCAAACATCGATAAGTGGCCCAATTCACCCCTACTCCTCTATAAGCTCGTCTTTTTCGAAATATTTATTCAAAATAATGCACAACTTTGATAAAGGCATTCGAAATGATGGTTTTATGTAGAAATGTCCAAGGAATCGAATGCCGGATACCCTTTATTGTCCAACATCGATAAGTGGCCCAACTCGCCCCTATTCCCCAATAAGTTGATCTCTTTACAAATATTGATTAAAGAAAGGTAGAATCTTGATTGTTGCAATAAAAAATGATGGCACCTTATGTAGAAAAAACTAAGAAATAGAATGCCAGCATCCCCTTTATTGGCAAATATCGACAAATGGTCCAATTCACCCCTATTCCCCTGTTCGGGAAAATACTTGCCGTTCCACGTGGCAAGTCACACCGATAACTTCAAACGAAAAAGTTGGGATTTCGGAGTAGCGTAGAAAAGGTGTTTCTTGTTTGCTGGTCGTTCTATAACTAATTTATTTCTCCTACCGTTTTACAATTCTACTGTGAGATCGTATTTGCGAAAGGTGAGTGAATGTTGAGAGTGAGTGTAGTACATTAGGGTGTTATGGGTATAAACTAAGTATGCAGGAACATGCCGCCCCCCGTTGAAACGTCCCTAGTTTCAACCAACAAAGTAGGTCGTTAGTTAGATCCGATGGCTACCTTATGATTGTCCGATTGTTCTTCATCGGTTGGAAGAACTGACACTTCTGTTATTGCTCGTTTATACTGACCACTTGAAGTTTTTACGATGACAACTCGGATGTGCCCGTCTTTCCCAGGGATTGTCTCAACGATACGACCCAATGGCCAATGGAGCGGTGGAGTGTTTTCCTTTAAGAGAACGAGTTGTCCCACTTGCACTTCATCCTGTTGCTTCTTCCACTTAGTCCGTTGGTGTAGATGGCTTACATAATCTCGTGACCACCGGGCCCAAAGGTCTTGTAACGTCTTCTTCATATCCTGTAAGCGACTCAGACGTCCAGGATTAATGTGGCTTAAATCGGGCTCGGGAATAGCGACAAGTGGCTCGCCAATCAAAAAATGACCTGGAGTTAGAGCAGCCAAGTCATCAGGAGAGTCGGTTAGTGGTGATAGCGGGCGAGAATTCAAAACCGCTTCCACTTGCGTTACGATTGTATGGAACTGATCTATCGAAAATGCCTTCAATCCCATGATGCGACGGAAGTGGTGTTTAAATGACTTAATTCCGGCTTCCCAGATTCCACCAAAATGAGGCGAGCGAGCAGGGATGAAACAGAATTTAATTCCGCTATCAAGGCAATAGTTTCTCCATTCGCCTTCTTTGAATTGTTGAAGAAACTGTTTACGCGAAACTGAGAGCTCACGGTCCGCTCCGACGAAAGCGGTTGCGTTATCGCAATAGAGCTCTTGAATTCGACCGCGGCGCCCGACGATGCGCTTAACTGCATTTACACACGACACGGCGGTTAAATCAGCGACGATTTCTAAATGAACGGCCTTCACCACTAGACATATGAACAACGCGACGTACATCTTTACCGAGGCTCCCCTCCCATTGAGCGGACGAATAAAGAACGGTCCGCAGTAATCCATTCCCGAGAACAGAAAAGGTCGTGCTTGGGTAAGGCGTACCGCTGGTAATGGTGCCATTATCTGCGTTGTCGATTTAGGCTGGCATCGGAAGCACGTTACACATCTGCGAACTGTTCTACGCGCTAGATCACGCCCACGCAGTGGCCAGAAGCGTTGACGCATAGTTGCCAAAACTAGCGACGGTCCTCCATGAAGAGCTTTGATATGGATCGACCGTGCTATCAGCAGACTTAGCTTGTGGTCGGATGGAAGCAGGATTGGAAAACGAGTATCATAAGGAATGTTGGCGTAACGTACCCGACCATCAATACGAAGCAACCCATTTTCATCCATGAAAATATTCAATCCTCGAAGTGGTGACTTCGGACTAGGGAGAGTTGATGGACGCTGCTGGCGAGTGTAACTGTTCACTTCTATTGGAAATGAGGAGCGTTGTGCAAGACGTACTAGAGCCTTCAAAGCACGATCACATTCGTCCGGAGAAAGCGGACCAAATGAGCGTTGTGCTCTTGGCAGTTGGCAGTTTGTGCTAAATCTGAAGCAATAAGCCAAACATTTCAACAGCTTAGCAAGTTCCGAAAAGCGGCTGAACAATGTATCTTCCTCACTACTAACATGTAGCGCGACCACACTACGCGTTTTTTCTTGGACATCTTGATCTGCTGGTTCTGGAAATGCCGAATCTGGCCAGAGTTCTTTCGATAACTTTAGGAAATGTGGACCGTGGCACCAAAGGTCGTCCTTTATGATGCGACTCGCTGGACAACCTCTGGAAATCCGATCCGCTGGATTAGCGTCTGTAGGAACATGTCGCCACTGAAGTTCCTTAGTTAACCTCTGAACCTCGGCTACACGGTTCGAAACGAAAACCTTCCAATTACTGCTTCTAGATCGAAGCCAGTGCAGCACTATGGTGCTGTCGGTCCACATAGTAGCTGATATATTATATTCTGTCGTATTACGAAGATTGTCGATGCACTGACTTCCAAGTAGCGCTGCACAAAGTTCTAATCTAGGAACCGAATGTCCTCGAAGGGGTGCAACGCGTGATTTGGAGGTCAACAAATGGCAATGGAGCTCTCCGTTCGCGTCAGGCGACACAAGGTAGATGCAACAACCATACCCTTTGGTGGAAGCGTCACAAAAACAATGAAGACTGTATCGGTGATTAGAGTTAGCGAGAATTCTTCTGGGGATCTGCAACGGGTACAATTGTTGAATATCCGTCCTGTAAGCTTTCCACCACATTTGTGCGCTTTCTGGAAGCTCCTGGTCCCAAGGCAAATGTTCCGCCCACAATGTTTGTACAAATATTTTGGCATTTAAAACGACTGGTCCAAGAAAGCCGATGGGGTCAAACAAGCGAGACATTTCGGATACAACCACTCTTTTCGTTATAGCTGTCGTATCAAGGAACTCTGGTATCTTGAACATAAACATGTCCGCTTGAGGAACCCATATGAGTCCAAGAGCTTTGACGGTAGTTGGCCGATCTATTTCAAGACTATTTGACGTTTCCCACATTTCCGATGGAACGTTCGCCAACACTGCTTTATCATTTGCTGCCCACTTACGCAATACGAATCCTGCACCGCCGAGTAAGGCAATGAGCTGAGCACAAGTTTCCTGAATGGTACACAGATCATCATCCCCCGTCAACACATCATCGACGTATGTTCCTTTGCGAATGACCGGAACTGCAAGAGGGTAATTAGCTCCATCATCAGTTGCTAGTTGATTGAGCACCCTAGTTGCGAGGTAAGGTGAACTGGCTAGACCGTACATAACTGTTTTCATCTGATATATTCGAATCGGTTCGGCCGGATGGTCCCTCCACAAGGTTTGTTGAAACTTGCGGTCCTCCGGATGCACCCAAATTTGCTGAAACATTTTCTGTGCGTCAGCTGAGACAACGTAACGTGGCATTCGAAAATTAAGGATGATAGCTTGCAGTGAGGGTTGAACTGTGGGTCCGATCATCAGAATATCGTTTAAAGAAACGCCGTTGATGCCGCGACTAGATGCATCAAATACAACTCGAGTTTTTGTTGTCGTGCTATCCGGACGAAGGATGGCATGATGGGGAAGGAAAAACTGGGGACCATTCAACACACGCGAGTTCACCTCCATATGCCCTAGCCTTTGATACTCCTCCATCACCTTTCGATATTCTTGCCGAAAGTTTTCATTACAGCAAAATTTCTTCTCAATAGACAAAAATCGACGAAGGGCAGGGGTATACGAATCTCCTATGCGCGGAACCAACTCTTCTCTCATTGGTAAACGCACTACGTAACGACCGCTGTCGTCTCTAGAAACGGTCCGTCGGAAATGCCCTTCGCATAACTGCTCTTCTTCGGTATACGCCTTTGTGCTGTCGAAATTCTCTATTTCCCAAAATCTTTCTAATTGAGAGTCCAACGATTCTTCAGTACAAACGTGGCTAGATTGCACAACAACCGAGTTTGCTGACTCTGCCACTTTACCACAAACGACGAAACCGAAAACCGTTTTTTGGAGAAGCGGAGACCCAATACCCAAGCTGATCTGTTGATTTTCGAGTAGGGAATAGAATAGTTCGGCTCCAATGATGACATCAACTCCCTGACTAACGTTGAATTGGGGATCCGCAAGAAGTAGATGGCGTGGAATTTGCCAGCAGGTGACATCTATGTGATAGCTGGGAAGTGCAACGGTAAGTTTTGGTAATACCAAGCAATCTAGATTGGCAGCAAAATCCCCAAAACGAGATGCGATGGATACAGTTACACTATAGCGTACGTTGACCATGGATTGTCCAATTCCGCTGACTGGAGAGTGCACTTTCGTCCGCTTCAAATTAAGGCGTTGGCAAAGCGCCTCCGAAATAAAGCTGGGTTGAGATCCGCTATCCAAAAGTGCTCGCGCGTAATGATAGTTGTTGTCCGCGTCCAAGACTCGGATCACGGCTGTAGAAAGCAGCACTGAACTTGGATTTTGTTGTTGAGATACTTTGGCGGCTTGGTGGGCAGTGGGAGGCAAACTTTGAACGGACGAGACAACCGACGACGAAGGAGGGGAGTAACCGAACGACGAGGATGGTTCGAAAGACGACGAGACGAGTGGTGAGGCATTTCGAAGCTCACCCGACCGAGAGCTTTTTACAGAAACGTATGGCGGGTTGTTTTGCGGATTGTTCGAATCCGCGAAGAAGCTATGTTGGGACGGTTCCTCAGGGTTGTTAACGTTAATCAACGATTAACGCCGTTTCGTTAATTCGTTAACGTTAATTGTAACGTTCAACGATTCTTCCGTTGATTTTTTGAAAGCGTTGATCAACGTTAACGTTAACGCGGAGCGTTGATTTAACGTTAACGACTCCGTTAATTTTACGTTAATTGTAGTACATATTTAATTGATACTAGACTGTACATTTAAGTGAATCTACTTGGGTCCAATCAAATATTTCGGTAAATTTGTCGGAAAGGTGTGCAAAATCGAATAATTCAATCGAATTTTCAATTTAATTCTCTAAGTAATCTGGATCCTGAGATATATGGGATGGAAATTTTGTCAGTGTTTCATCTGCTTGTCTAAGATATCAAATAAATCACAGACTAATAGATGTGACACTAACGAAATTTCAATCTCATATATCTCATGATCCTGGTTACTTAGAGAGTTGGTGTCTTCTGCTAAGTTGTTTGGCTGGTTAAGGACTAACCGATAATAAGACTAATGTTTCAAAATTCCACCGCTAGGCGGTGCTAGTGAGCTAACAAATTTTGTTTTTCATATATATCAGGAAAATTTGCAAAAAATTGCAACTAGCGCCGCCTAGCTGCAGAAACTTGAACCAAACGGTAATTATTCTGAAAGCCCTTAATCTACCAAACAATATTGCCGAAAACACCATCTTTCTACAAAATCAGGATGCTGAGATATGCGAAATTTAAAATTTGTTTGCTCTCTAGCGCCGCCTAGTGGTGGAATTTTGAATCTTAAGTCTTATTATCGGTTAGTCCTTAACCAGCCAAACAACTTTGCCGAAGACACCAACTCTCTAAGTAATCAGGATCGAGAGATACATGAGATTGAAATTTCGTTAGTGTCACATCTATTTGTCTGTGATTTATGTAATATCTTAGACAAGCAGATGCAACACTGACAAAATGTCCATTCCATATATCTCAGGATCCTGATTACTTAGAGAGTTGGTGTCTTTGGCAAAGTTGTTCAGCTGGTCAAGGGCTTTCAGAATATGGGCCGTATGATTCGTGATTTCACTGCTAGGCGGCGCTAGAGAGCGTACAAATTTTACATTTCACATATCTCAGCATTCTGATTTTTTAGAAAGATGGTGTCTTCGGCAAAATTGTTTGGTAGATTAAGGGCTTTCAGAATAATTATCGTTTGGTTCGAGTTTCTGCAGCTAGGCGGCGCTAGTTGCAATTTTTTTGCAAATTTTCCTAATATATATGAAAAACAAAATTTGTTAGCTCACTAGCACCGCCTAGCGGTGGAATTTGGAAACATAAGTCTTATTATCGGTAAGTCCTTGACCAGCCATACAACTTTGCCGAAGACACCAACTCTCTAAGTAATCAGGATCATGAGATATATGAGATTGAAATTTCGTTAGTGTCACATCTATTGGTCTGTGATTTATGTGATATCTTAGACAAGCAGATAAAACACTGACAATAGGGCACTACATGAAATTCTCGCCTTCTCTTTCACTCGTACAGAAATTTTGTAAACAACAAGGCCAAGAAACGTCAAAATCCCATACAAAATCAAAACAATGCAGTGCCTTTTTTGCTAGGAAAATTTTTGACATTTGCATGGATGGCTACTGTGATCAACTCAATAGCTACTTAAGATGAGTCACGTTTTATAATTGTCCACAAACAACATGTGGACAGCCTAAAAACACCGGGGAAAAGTCATGGACGAAATTAGAGCGCTTTGAACAATTCCAGTCCCAAAGACGAGCGCGCTGGGTGTATTGCATAACAAGCGCGCTCAGTTTCACAGCTGAAGGTTCATAATGCACCAACACCATTACTTCCGAAGCATAAACTCACGCATCCTGAGTAAGTCGGCAATGCATTTTGCAGGTTCTTAACGTTGACGATATAGATTCAATTATGACACTGTAGGTCAAATGCCGGTGCACAAGTTTCTAAAAAAAAAATTCTTGCTAGTGAGTAATGAAAAAAAAAATTGTCAAACACAAATAATAATCTACCCAAAAATTGAAAAAAAAACACAAGTGTCACACAGATCACAAAGCATATCACATCAATTAACGCCAAAATTAACGGCATTCGTTGACGTTAATTTAACGCATTCCGTTGACGTTAACGTTAACTGGCTAGAAAATTAACGCAACGCCGTTGACGTTGATTCGGAAGAAAATTAACGTTAACGGCGTTAATCGTTGATTAACGTTAACAACCCTGGTTCCTGATGATCACTTGTTGAAACTAGCGAAGTCAAATGCAGCAACGTATGATGCCGTTTGGAGCAAGTTTTACACGTTCCACTCGTACAATCCTTGGCCAAATGCGTTCCCTTCATACAGTTGATGCATAATCCGTTTTTCTTTACTACATCGAACCTTTCAGGTGGCGTAAGGGAAATGAATTGGTCACACTGAAACAACATGTGTTGCTGCTTGCAACAAGCGCACTTTGTAGAACTTGTTGAGCTCACATGAGCTGTTGCAGCGCGTGGCTTTTGCTTGTTTTCAATAGTCGGAGCTGTGATTCGGAGCTGAAGAATTCGGGACCTTTTGCGGATGAAATCGAGAATTTTCTTGTAGTCAGGCTTGACTTCGCCCGCCGATTGAGTTTCCCACTCTCGCAGCGACGCAGGGTCTAAGTACGAGCTAAGCCGCTCCACCAAAAACGAATTCCAGTGGTCTTCGGCATTTTCTAGCTTGTCCAAAAGTTGGACATGACGGTCGAATTCATCCGCCAAGTCTAAAAGGCCTGTGGCAGATTCTTTCTTCAACGGAGAAATCAATAGCAAGCCGGCCATGTGACGCTTAATCAGCATGTGCTTGTTTTCATAGCGTTCTTTCAACAAGTTCCACGCGACCAAATAATTGTTAGCAGTGAGATCGAGAGGAGCGATCATACGTGCTGCTTCACCTGTAACTGAAGCACGTAAGTAGTGCAATTTCTGCACCATCGTCAACTGTGGATTTGAATGGATCAGTGATACGAAAAGGTCACTGAATGATTCCCATTCATCGTAATTTCCAGAAAACTCTTTAAGTTTTATTTCCGGTAGTCGAAGATTCGGAATTGAATGCGGTACGAGATTAGAAACATCTCGTGATGCTGAAGGGATAATCGGTGGGGGAACCTTACTTGTCAACGATGCCTTCAGTGTGTAGTAGAGGTTTTGGAACTCCCTTCTATCTTCACTAAACCCTTCCTCATCTTCCAAATCTTCAATTTTGTCTTGAATGCCCTCAAATTCCCGCCACAATTCATCCAGATGCTGGATACGAATTGGAAGTTGGTTAGCTTGACCTATGACGTACTCGGCATCAAACGTCTGGATCAGAGCCGCGGAATGTAATATGTTCGACCGCTTACGATAAAGAGTCTTCAATTTGGTCGCCTTGCCAATTCGCTTTGACGGCGCCATCTTCAGGTATCCCTCGGAAAATAAAAGGAAAATTGTTACCTTATAACGGCGGGCTCACGTGCCGTTCAAAAGATGGACTTCCAGCGAAGGCGTTATCTTCCGGAACGTACTGGTGTGACCAGCGGTAGCAGCACGTAGCCACAAGAGTCGTGAGTGAGCTACTACTCGGTGGATGGTCCGGAGAGTGATGAGCACCTATCGTATATCACAGCACTCAAATCGAGTTATTCGCCTATTGGATGTATTTGTAGCGACTCTTGTCGTTGATATCGAGACACTCTTTTTAGTTCGAGCTCAATGCTCACTGTTCGATTCTCACTACGAGAGCAACGATAACGACGCGGCGGCAGCAACAACGACGAGAGCGATAGTACCGACGACGACGGCAACGCTGGCTAAGTAGCGACGCGGGTGGCGGGTATGACGACCGGAAGGGGTATAACACAAGATTTCAAAATAAAACGAAAGTCGTGAACTTCTGTCAACGACCAAAATTTTTGAAGTATAATTTAGCACTGATTTCGAAACCGTGCTTCAAAAAATTTTAAGTAGAGCAGTTTTTGAGTTTTAGCTCAATATTGAGTTTTACAACTTTTAAAAATATGAAATTTACCAAAATTCAAATATCTTGCGTTTTGTTCAACAAATTTCTAATCTTTTTCCATAAATTAAAAGCTGAATACAATACCATTCGATCATCTGAATGCAGGTTTTGCGTCAGATTGATGAAATTCAAGATATTGGCGAGCTTTAGGGGCGATCTCCTTAAATTTTAGCCAAATTTCCAAAAATATATGAAGAAATGTATTTTTTTCAATAAGAAAAAAACAGTCTAAAAATTCTTTCTCAACGTTTATTTGACATATCATATGTAGACGAGTTACAGTAAAAAAAATCAGCTCAATCGGAGCATTGATTACGGAGAATGAGATGTGTGAAGTGAGCGACGTTGCTTAAAAATAGAACAAAAATCAATTTCAAATCATCAACCTTGTATGGAAAGTCGAAAAAGTTTCCGCTCAACTGTAATTTTTTTCCTTCGCGTTTTCGAACTTAGGGCATGATTCTACACCAAAAATGGTCATCAGCTTACCGAGTTCAAAAATGCTGTAAACTAGTGTAACCAACGTGGTTGGTATTTCACAACGCGGCAACTGACAATAGAACACAATCGGCTTCGGTTTCTGGATTATTCTTCTATCGTTTTCACTTTTTTGAATTCGAATGCACTGAAACAAGGCTTGTATCTGTGTACAATGCGATGACCATGAATATTTGCGCAACGTGGTTGCGTGAGCACGTGTTTGCTTTCTTCGTGTCTTGGACACCACAGAACTGAATGTTGCGACAATTTACGACACTTGCTGTTAAGCTGCGCACTAGTAACCGGTAACGCGACGACGCGACAAAAAACTGGGACCGGTATTTCCGGGTTTCGGCACCAAAAAATGTTCGGGAAAATACTTGCCGTTCCACGTGGCAAGTCACACCGATAACTTCAAACGAAAAAGTTGGGATTTCGGAGTAGCGTAGAAAAGGTCTTTCTTGTTTGCTGGTCGTTCTATAACTAATTTATTTCTCCTACCGTTTTACAATTCTACTGTGAGATCGTATTTGCGAAAGGTGAGTGAATGTTGAGAGTGAGTGTAGTACATTAGGGTGTTATGGGTATAAACTAAGTATGCGGGAACATCCCCTATAAGTTCATCTTTTCCAAAATATCGATGCAAAACAACGCACAACTTTGATACAGACATTCAAAAATGATGCTACCTTATACATATAAAAATGTCCAAGAAATCAAATCCCGGTATCTTCTTTATTGTCGAACATCGATAAGTGGCCCAATTCGCCCCTATTCCCCTACAAGATGATCTTTTTAATAATATTGTTTCAAAATACTGCACAACTTCGATAAAGACGTCCAAAAATGATGGTACATTATGTAAGAACGCCCAAGGAAGCGAATGCCGATATCTCCTTTATTACCAAACATCGATAAGTGAACCAATTCACCCTCATTCCCCTATAAGTAGAATTACTTGAAAATGTCGATCTATTACAATGCACAACTTCGATAAAGATATTCAAAAATGATTCTATCTTATGAAAAAAAGTCTAAGCAGTAAAATGCCGCATCCTTTTTATTGTCCAATATCGATAAGTGGCTCAATTCGCCCCTATTCTTCTATAAGTTCATCTCTTTACAAATATCGGTTGAAAAAAAAGGTTCAACTTTGATTAATGCAATCAAAAATGATGTTACCTTATGTAGAAGAGACCAAGAAATCGAATGCTGGCATCCCGGCATCGTATACAGCGCGAGCGCGGTGCAGTTTCAGCTGCTTGATGACCTGCGTCCTTAAAGGTTAAGAGGATACCGGCATTCGATTCCTTGACTTTTCTACTTAAGGTAGCATCATTTTTGGATATCTATCAAAGTTGTGCATGTTTTTGATTCGATATTTAAAAAAAAGATCAACTTATAGGGGAAGAGGGGTGAATTATGCCATTTTTCGATGTTCGATAATTAAGGGGATACCGGCATTCGATTCCTTGGACTTTTTACGTAAGGTATCATCAAAATGATGGCATTAAACAAAGTTGAACTTTTTTTGAATAGATATTTTTAAAAAAGATTAACTTATGGGGGAATAGGGGCCAATTAGGCTACTTGTCTATGTTGGACAACAAAGGGGATACCGGTATTTTATTCCTTGGACGTTTTTACATAATGAAGCATCATTTTTGGACGTCTTTATCGAAGTTGTGTATTATAGTAGATCGATATTTCCAAGTTATTCAACTTATAGGGGAGTAGGTCTGAATTGGGCCACTTATCGATGTTTGGCAATAAAGGGGATACCGGCATTCGATTCTTTGGACATGTTTACTTAAGGTAGCATTATTTTTGAATGTTTTTATCAAAATTGTGCATTGTTTTGAATCGATATTTTGATAAAGATGAAATTAAAGGGGAATAGTAGTGAATTGGACCACTTATCGATGTTTGTCAATAAAGGGGATGCCGGCATTCTATTTCTTGTTTTTTTCTACATCAGGTGACATCATTTTGGATTGCAATAATCAAAGTTGTACCTTTTTCATTCGATATTTTGTAAAGAGATCAACTTACAGGGGAATAGGGGCAAATTGGGCCACTTGTCGATGTTGGACAATTAAGGGGATATCGGCATTTTACTGCTTAGACTTTTTTCCATAAAGTTCCATCATTTTTGAATGTCTTGATCGAAGTTGTGCATTGTAATAGATAAATATGTTTAAGTAATTCTACGTATAGGGGAGTAGGAGTGAATTGGGCCACTTATCGATGTTTGGCAATGAAGGGAATACCGGCATTCGATTCCTTGGACATTTTTATATCTATATATATAAAAATGAATTTCTGTCTGTCTGTCTGTCTGTCTGTCTGTCTGTCTGTCTGTCTGTCTGTCTGACCGCTATGGATTCGAAAACTACTGGACCGACCGGTGTGAAATTTTGTATGTGGGTGCTGTCGGGGCCGGGGAAGGTTCTTAGCTTGGTGCGGGACCTCTCCGGTCTCTGGAACGGGGGGCTCCCATACAGATGACTTCGCCAGGACGTCTACATGGAGCTGCATGTCAAAAAACACAGTAGGCAGGCAGAACGACGTTTGCCGGGACAGCTAGTAAATTATAAAATAAATTTATAAAATTATGCTACATTTTGAAAGTCTTTATCAAAGTTGTGCATTGTTTAGCATCGATATTTTGAAAAAGATGAACTTATAAGGGAATAGGGGTGAATTGGAACACTTATCGATGTTTACCAAAAAAGGTGATGCCAGCATTCAATTTCTTGGTGTTTTCTACATAAGGTGCCATCATTTTTGATTGCAATAATCAAGATTCTATCTTTTTTTAATCAATATTTGTAAAGAGATCAACTTATAGTGGAATAGGGGCGAATTGGCCACTTATCAATGTTGGACAATACAGGGTTTACCGGCATTATATTCCTTGCACTATTTTTTCATAAGGTGTCATCATTTTTGAATGTCTTATTCAAAGTTGTGCATTGTAATAGATCGATATTTTCAAATAATTCTACTTATAGGGGAATAGGGGTGAATTGGGCCACTTATCGATGTTTGGAAATAAATGGGATACCGGCATTCGATTCCTTGGACATTTCAACATAAAATACCATAATTTTTGAATGTCTTTATCAAAATTGTGCATTATTTTGAATAAATATTTCGAAATAGACGAGCTTATAGGGGAATAGGGGTGAATTGTGCCACTTATCGATGTTTGACAAGAAAAGGGATAACGGCATTCGATTCCTTGGACTTTTTTACGTAAAGTAGCATATGTGTTGCATGTTTTTATCTTTTTGCAATCTTCTATATGGCGTAATATATCAAAATATGTCTTATTTATAGGGGAAAAGGGCAAAATGGGATACTTCCTGTCATTTTTCGGGAAAGGGGTTGGCACCATTGGATTCCCGGCAATTTTTTACATATGATACACTATTTTCCATAAACTGAAAACGCGTTTCTGAAATGCGTCCGTTTTTTTTCGTTTGAAATAAGCCACTGTGATGGGTGCTCAGGACTGAAAGTAGTAAGTAGTCTACTGAAAATTTACTGAAAATTTCTCTGGAAGGTTCATCAGAAGTCTTTTCAAAGATTGTTTTCGAAATATCTTCGAAAACTGCACTAGGAAATGCAAAAAAACCCTGTATGGTTTTTGGCAGAAATTTTCTCATGAATTGCAGCATTTTATTTTTAAGAAGCACCGCTTAGAGTAGTACGGTACCCGAGCAGAAGGTCATACCTTACAAATACCATGCGAAGAGCAACATATGCTCTAATAGGGCACTTGCTGGCTTTGTTTAGTGTCCCCAACAGACCCAATTGATTTTGCTGTGAAACGTTTCGTAACGCGATTCTTATTACAAAGCGTTACCAGCAAAATCAAAGGGTCTGTTGGGCACACTAAACAAAGCCAGCAAGTGCCCTATACCGAAAATTGTTATTGCTGCGGTATTCTACGAAATGTTATGAGAACATTGTTTGTTTGTTTGTGAAAATTTGTTGGTTTAGCAGTGAAAATAATCGAAGAGCAAGATTGGCCATTGCATCATGAAGTCATCGAGCAAATGAAGCATTTAATAACAAGAAATGTTATTAGTTTGTTACTTAATAACTTTGGGATAACTAACACAGCACTTGAATTTTTAGGTATGTAATTCATTATTGAAAAAACAAGACTTGTTATTTCCTAGGTGTTATTTATACAAAATTTTGGTATTCGTTTTTGTTATTTTGCCTCTTATTACCACCTAATGAAGGGCATATCAAGGTATGGTAGTATTTAAGATGGCACTCTATCTAACAGGCGTCACTTTGAGGTCTCCGACAAAATTGTTTGGCATATAGTTATCTACAAGAATACCAAAGGCTTAGACCATTGAACGCTTACAGCGCCACCTAGCGGCCAAAATCGAAAATTTAAGATTTCTGCATACATTTAGCCAAGTTTTCCCATACATACTTGAAGCTTGATGAGCGTCCCCTTTGACTTAAGGAAAAACTGGAAGGATTCCTCATTTTTTGGGTTTTTAATATTTTATTAAACAACGAAGCAATATTCGCAAAATCGGTTCTCGTACACATGTAAAGTATGGGTCAAGGTATCTCCTGATTTTTTTTTCCTGGTGGAAAATGTTTTCGTTTTGAAAAAAACATTTTTAAACAAAATTTCACAAAAAAATGGTTTCTGCAAAAATGGAAAACATTTTCCACAACGAAAAAACAGGAGATGCCTTGATCCATACTCTGCATGTGTACGAAAAGCGATTTAGACAATATTGCTTCGTTTTTTAATAAAAATCCAAAAACCTTAAAAATGAGAAAATGCTTCCAGTTTTGCCTTAACCGATTTCATTCATATTTTGAACGTAGCTTCTTGTAGTGCAAAACAACTGATTTTGGAAGTAAAACTTGGAATTTTTCGAATTTTTGGTTTTCCATATAAGTGTGGGTCACCCCAATGCTGGGTCATTAGGCAGAAGGAAATTAGGCCGAATTATAATTGGGCTGAACTGCCGTAATTCTGCAAAGTGACGTAAGCGCCATTCAAAATGTCGATATTTTATGGTATATTATATACAGGGTGTTAGGTTCCTGAGTGCAAACTTTTTAAAGGGCGATAGAGGACCATAAATGGTGAAAAAAAATGTTCTACGCATATGGTCAAATCTCAACCGTTACGTAGTTATTGAACTCCCCATGTTTTTGACTCTTATTGCCTTAACTGGCTATAACTTTAAAATGGTCAAACTTATCGCTGTTTTTTTACCCTTATTCGAAAGATTATTGAATTTTCTATCAAATGACATCTTTCAATCGATTGGTTAAGTTAAATAACTAAGTTTTCTAGAGCAAGTAGCCTTAAAGTTGTGTGTTTTAATTTGTTTTTGTCAATTATCTTTGAAAAATGCGTAATAAATTAAAATTCTTTCTTTGGCAAAGTTGTGGCCCCTGTTCCACTCTACAATTCGTTTTTTGACATCAAACTTCTTTCTCTTATCGTTTTCTTGCAATTTTGATTTGAACGTCGCATTTCAGATAATAAATTTGCAATCGTCATGGTAAGCACCTTTTTGCGCACTGTGCCGCACATTTAAATCAAAATTGCAAGAAAATGATAAGAGTAAGAAGTTTGGCATCAAAGAACGAATTGTAGAGTGGAACAGGGGCCACAACTTTGCCAAAGAAAGAATTTCAATTTATTACGCATTTTTCAAAGATAATTGACAAAAACAAATTAAAACACGTTATTTTTAGCTATTTTGCTCTAGAAAACTTAGTTATTTAACTTAACCAATCGGTTGAAAGATGCCATTTGATAGAACATTCAATAATCTTTCGAAAAAGGGTAAAAAAACAGCGATAAGTTTGACCATTTTAAAGTTATAGCCAGCTAAGGCAATAAGAGTCAAAAACATGGGGAATTCAATAACTACGTAACGGTTGAGATTTGACCATATACGTAGAACAATTTTTTTCACCATTTCTGGTCCTCTATCACCCTTTAAAAAGTTTACACTCATGAACCTAACACCCTGTATAATATCTGGTGTAAAAATAACTCTGCGGTATGCCTGCTGTATTAGAATGCAAGATCTAGTCGTAATCTATCATCTATGGAAAGACAATTAGAGGATGGGCAAAAATTGTATGCATAATAACCAAAAAATGTGCCAAAACTATCAATGTCGCTTACGTCACTTTGCAGAATTACGGCAGTGAATAGATGTTAAATCCTGTTAGACCGATCGGATAATGGGCTTCGAAAGATCTGGCTATTTTAAGAAAAAGTAGAAAGATCAGAAGAATGAATAATCAGTTCACCTATTATAAAAAGGAAAACAATCTATGGAGTTAGCAGTAAGACCACCAATAACAGTGCAGGGGCTGGTTCATAACGCATTTGGGGCCATACTGCCCCAGTCCTTTTGACGCATTTCCATACGAAATAAAGTTCAAAACCGTGTGCCTTTGATTGTATGTCATTCCCCAGAAACCCATTTCCCAGAACGACATTCCCCAGAATGGAATTCTCCAGATTGACCCAATCCCCAGAATGGGACATTCCCCAGAACATCAGAAGTTTTAAGGGAAGACAGATGAATTGTTAGTTTGCATGGCTCTTCTAGGTCATTCGACCGAACACAATCGCCAGCGGAAAACTAATACTTCAGCTAGGTCCATATCACTCATACTTGCTAAAAAATAAATTATCATAGAATGAAATAACTTTCGAATGAGAATGGTTTTATGAAGTAACAAGCTGTCCCGGCAACCCAAGCAACACGACTTGTTTCCAAGTCAGTAGCAACAACCTTAGTGCAATTTATTCACTGTCCGTATTATAGACGATAGAACACAATTGCTTCTTCTTTGAAACCCAAAAAGTGCAGATTCTGAATCGTCATGCAACTTGAATGAGAGAGAATGATAAAAAAAAATGAAAAATCAGATTTTGTCCAGACTCGAACCATGGACCCCAGGAGTTTTAACTACTCACCTTACATACTACACCAAACGCTCTGTGAGAGAATTGCTGCTCAACACATCATAAAAGCTACTGAAGTTACTTGTTACTTTATTGCACCTTCTTTGTCACAAATTAGAGAACTGTCAAATGGAAAGACGCGCATGTTTTTCGCAACACATTTGAAACATAATCTGAACAAGCAAACCAGAGTTAGATGATGCATAACTGTAACATAGCACGCACATTTAATGCAAGCTAACTGTTTCATCACTTGTGAGGAATATGTAAGCTCTGCCTTCACGAATCGATGTCAAACACAAGGTATTTGGTGATTTCTATGAAACAAAGCCGAAACTTTACGAAATTCGGAGTTTAAATGCAACTCAATTGACAAGATGGAAGTTGCGTGTGCTTTCAGTGCAACTCATTTAGACCAAAGCATAGAAAGCCACATTTTGGATGATTGTGCAGGTGCTGCTTGGGAAACGTCGTACTGCCTGCCTACTATGTTTTTTGACAAACTCCATAGAGAAGTTCCTTGCAAATGCATCTGTAAGGGAGCCCCCCTTTCCAGAGGGGGAGGGCTCTCAGACCATGCTAAGAACCTTCACCTTCCCAAAAAAAAACCGGTATACAAAATTTCACAGTCTTGTAGTTTCTTAATCCATAAGGGTCAGACAGACAGACAGAAATTAATTTATACATATATAATATACTGCCATTCCATAAAAAAACGATATAGTGCAACTCCGAATGTCGCGAAACTTGGTATGTTCGTAGTTCTTCGAAAATATTTATTTCGTCATTAGGGTGACCAATTTTCATATAGGGTGGTCCTAAAAATCAAGGTTTTTAAAAACTAAATTTTTTCAAAAAATCATAACTTTTGAACCAGTTAACCGGTTATTAACTTCTTTTTTTTTGTTTTGAAGCTATTCAAAATCATATCTCATAAACTAAAAAACATACATCTCTGATTTTTTGATATGTTTCGCCAAATTTCCTGAATATTCTGATAAAAAAATAAAACCAGGGTGCCTCTTTGTTCCCGAGGCCATAAAAACGTAAAAAAAACTAATATATTTGCATATTTTTTGCACAAAAAGATAATTTATCCTATTCAACGTATTTTTCCTAAAAACAACAATTCAACAGCTTTCAAACAAAAAATGGAAGTTTAAAATCGGTTAACCGGTTCAAAAGTTATGATTTTTTTTGAAAATTTTTAGTTTTTTAAAACCTTTATTTTTAGGACCACCCTATCTGAAAATTGGTCACCCTAATGACGAAATAAAAAAATACGAGTCTAATTATTTTTGAAAAACTACGAACCCACCAAGTTCCGCGACAATCGGAGTTGCACTATATCGTTTTTCTATGGAATGGCTATATATATAGATTCCTTTTTCAGTGTATCTGAACATTATAATTAGTTAAGAAAAAGAAGCGCGGAAGTTTTTCTCAGAAGAAGGGTGTATTTTTGTAGGACTATAATCATTATGATGATGTCAGTCACTGTATTAGTAAGATCAATTTTAAAAAAATATCCATTGAAAAAAAAAACTGAATTTAATTTGTCGGACAATTGTCAACATTCAAAAATAACCCAAAAGAACAGCCTATTAGTTAAGGAAGGGAAATTTCCTATGAAAAAAGTCAGCCTCACCTCTCAATGATGGTTATTATTATTATTATTATTATTTTTACTGATTATTATTATTGTGAAATTATTTATTGATCTATTTTATTCTATTCATTTTAAATGTTGAATAAAAAATTACACAAAGAGCTAAAAAAATACCTTTTCACATTTTTTATGGGTCATACTGTACCTTGGTTATATCTTTTCCTATGCTTGAAATAACAGCCTACCCTACCATAAAAAGAGGGAGGAGTCTTTTATGGAATAAGCAGTTTGCCCGCCAATAAACTACATAATATTGCACCTCGACATAACAGCCATTGATGATAAGAATGAACGATCTCTGATATAAATTTAGGCAGTTTGACCGCCAAAGAACTCCCCAACAATCAAACTATAAATAACAGCTTATTTCAAAAAGAAGGGAAATTCACAGATGAAGTTAGTAGCTAGGCCACCAAATAGTTCTGTAATGGTATATGTAGCCGAACACCAGTGCCTACCCAAGTAACAATTCCATTGCTGATTGGTTTCATTCGATTTTTGTTTTATGACTACTTTTATGAAAACCATTGATGAAATATTTTATAGTATACTTGAAGATATCCATAAAGCCAAGTTTTAAGAGTAAACAAAACTCTCCGATATGTAAACCTTCTGGCATTCATTATTACCACAATAAAACAGTTCAAACTCTCAACAGATGGCGATCCGTTCGATTAGTAACGACATCTGTTGGTGAAAAATCAGAAACTACGACACTGCTAAGTTTATCGCGGTCATCATAAAAGTAAACTTGCTTTCGTTTTATTTTCGCTAATTATGGTCGTCGCCATATTGAAGAATAGCTAACGCGAATGTAAAATAGTTAATTTTGCTCAAATTAGCATTGAATTGATAGTTTGCCGCCATTTCCATAACATGCTCACATAAATAAACTGTCTCAGCTGAGTTTTACAAAATCAACAAATTGATTATTTCATTCCAAGATGATAATATTCACCATTTTCGAAGCGCATTAATTTTATGTTTCTGCAACCCCAATATTCACAGGTAAAATTTAATGCGCATAAGCCTACCAACACAATAACTACTAAAATATTACTTAGAAATGATCGCTTTCTACTTAAGAATGATGTATCCTCATGAACTTTACGTGCCATCGAAGAAGCTTCTCTGCATCTTGAGCTGTCATAGTTTTTGTTAAAAAAAAAACAACAAAAAACATCATAACCTCTTTTCGAGAATGGGAAATTTTTCAACTAGGTTTTAAAACGGTTTTATTGTTTCTCTTAATGCAGTTTGCAAAACCTCTCCGAGAGTGGTCCACTTAGCCGGTAGATGCTCTTAAAGAGGTTATCAAGAGGTTTTGATGTATAAATCAGTTTTATTGCAAGTTATATAAAATAGGTCATGAAGATCTCTTATAGAGCCGAACAAAACTTAAAATGTTACTTGGGTAATACTGCTTAATCTATCTCAAATTTATTTTTGCAATATGACCTTCGGATGGCATTCAAACATAAGACCTCAACGATTTCATTTACCTCCTAGACAATGACAGTGTACTAAACCGCCGAACCCTTCATTTCCCCTATGTCATTGATATTCAAATTTGATCCCGATATTTGAAAAAAAAAGATCAGAAATAATTCTGGGGAATATCAAGTTCTGGGAAACGGCTTTCTGGGAAATGGGTCATTCTGGGGATTTCTCTTCTGGGGAATGTGCTGTTCTGGGAAATGTCCCATTCTTGGGAATGGGATTCTGGGGAAAGGCATTCTGGGGAATGGGATTCTGGGAAATGACCTACAACCGTACCTTTTCCTAGGACTATTAGGAGGTATGGAGCAGAGTAAAACGCGTCCAGTAAGTTTGAGCGATTAACAACTAATGAACATTTATTATGTGGAAAAATCATGGCTAGCTTAGTCGGTTCTTGATGTTGCTAAGCATCGGCATCGCTTCAAGGACTACGTGACGCATTTGAATGTTTGGACGTTACCGTCAGTGGGGGTGTCATTGGGCCAAAATTGCATAGTACATCTCTTTGTAGGTCGTTACAACAATGTTTTAGCTCTAAATGAATGTTGTATTCGGTAGACACGTTCATTTTTATACTGTTTAGGATTGTTTAAAGTGAAAATGCTTTAACTTTAATTTTGACAATGATATAGCTTAAATGAAATTGGCCCAATTCCACCCCTTCTAGGGGGTGACAAAATTCAAACAAAACAGTTCAATGTGAGATAATATCGCTTGAAAATCGAAACTATCAAATATATAGATACTTGCCCACAACTTATCAGTGTCTAGTCACTTCAAAATAACATCACAGACAAACAAACGTGACAATTTTACCACATTCATTGTAAACGATCAACGTTCCTACACTATTATCCGCTATCCCATAAATATAACTCCAACTAACATTCTCAAAAGACGAAAGTAATGTTTCTTTATCATCTGCCTAGCAACTGATATGCGTGAATTTTAATTTTGCATGAATCTAACATTTGTTTCCAAAATTTTACACCGTATTATGCATAAAAAAATGTGAATACTCTCAGTCGATTTAATTCACATTTGTAAGGTTCTCGTACTGATTGCATTGCTTTTATATGGCCCAAAGTCACCCCCAAAACGAAGTATTTGTACTACAGCTTGAGTAAATAAGTTTTTCATGCAAAATAGCATACAAAACCAAGAAAATTTATTATACTTTTTAAAACAACTACCCAACACACCGAGAAAACAGTAATTCATTACATGTTCGGTTTTCAGCTGTTTTCTGCTGGGCATTTTAAAACAACGATATTGTACAGTACGCCTAACCATAAAATTCACATCAAGTTTTCTTAATAGAAAATTGACTAAATGTGACTTTTTTCTATATCGGATGGTCAACGCAAGTTATATTTACCGTTTACCATCCACTTTTTGATAATCACTTTGATAAATTTTAGTATTTTGAGCGAAACATCTTTCTTGATTTTTGGCCCAAAGTTACCCCCCAGGCCCAATGTCACCCCGATTGGCGGTATGTCACGGAATGCTTCGTCAAAAAGACCTGAGACTTTATGGCCGCGAACGATTATGATACTGCGCCAAAGCAACTCTCGAAAGAACAATCTTTGATTAAAAGATGGAAGCGTCTTTTATGAGAGGGATAAATAGCAGTTTCAAAATTGAATCACTGTGCCAGAATGGCTCATTTTTGAAAGAAGGGAAATCTCAGATGAAGTCAACAGTTTTGTCGCTTCCCAAATCTTTAACAGCGTGATTTGAAAGAATATGGTATTATCAAAAGAAGGGCAAACCTCCTACAGAGCAGCTTGAGCAGTTTGAACGGCACAATACAACAATTACAGAAAAAAAACATCCTTTGATGAAAAAAAGGAAAATCGTCTAATGGAAAACTTATCAGTTCGACTGCCAAACAACAATGTCATGATAAGAAAACCTTTTTCATAAGAAGATAAAATCGCATATGGAGTTAACAATATAAATACTACATGTGTGACAAATGTGGCTTGATCACCGTTTTGTCATATGTTCATTCAGCCTGATGACCTTCTGGCTTTTAGTCTGCTACCAAAATGGTTTAGGTGTCTGTATTAGAGAGGTTTTCCGTGCAAGGCTGGTTCATCTCTCAGGTGACACCAAAATATCAGTAACTCAAAGATAACTATTGGTCTTTACGATTAACACTCTTTTCTAGAACAGCCCCCGCTTAAAAGAAGGGAAATGTCGTGATTAGAACAGTTTTAACTCCAACAGTGATTTTAAACAAAGAACAGCCTAAACAAAGATGTATAATTTACTTTTGTAGCTTTTACACTACTGTCAGAGACTAAATAAAAATGAAAAATAAAACTTTTGCCAATACGCAATGAGGTGAGCTCACTACTGATTGTAAACTAGAATGTGATCATGATTTTCAGTCATTACTATAACTAAAGCCTGTATCCGCAATAATCGGGACACAGAAGTACGGCTGTAGCTCTGTAATGAATCGGTAAAATTGCCCAAATAATTGGCTGAGAACTATTTGGTGTATGTTTATTATTTGTGCCAAATTTCATAAAAATCGATGCATTACTTTTAACTGCAGATTAAAAAAAACAAGCAGACGTGGTTTCAAACATTTTGTACAATCATGACCAATTTTCATTCGCATTATAGATGGTTCTTTACCGATACAGTTCAAAGTTCTGTGATGATAATTATGAAATTTCGTTAGCAGTTATGATACTTGTGGAGACACTTTCTTGTAAAATTTCATCAACTTTGATCATTTGGTTTGAAAGCTACTGGTGTTAATAGGGGTGATGGTTAGTTAAAATATTTCGTAATTTTTATGTGCGATGTTTGCCTATTCACAACTTTAGAATTTCTCTGCCAATTTTCATGAAATTTTCACAGAAGGTAGTTGATAATGTGTATATTATGCCAGCAAAATTTTATGATTCGTTATATAGTACTATCAATAGTACAATCGAAACAACAAAGGGTGCTGACTAATTGCTGTCTGAGGCAAGGTGTTTTTAAGAAAGGTGTTAGCGTATAAGCAGTAAGTGGATGCGGGGAGTGCGGTACACTGCGGGGGATGGAGATGACAGCTGGCCAGTGTGTGTGCTACGGAACGCTACAGAAGCGTTGCTTCGCCGCATCGGCTACAACATTCTCAACACGGATAACCAATGTTGGCATATTTCCATGGCACTCATAAAATGAGTAATGTTCCCCCAGGTTTAAAATTAGCTCATGCCCCCGCATTTTTGTGAATTATGAATACAATAGTGATTTCTTAACCAAAAGATATTGCTATGCCGAAAATATTGCAAAATATTTGCTTAAGTGGGTGTACGAGCTAATATGCAATCTGTATTAGTAGGAAACACTCGATGGATGTCATGGAGTTTGTCCGATTTTAGTGCTGAGAAAGTTAAGCGTGAATGGTTTCTGTGGGGTTGCTACGTTACTAGGGCTGAAAGTTTTTGTTTGTTATCTCACTAGTGAAAAAAAATATACACAAACTTGCCAGCTGTCGTTAGGTTTTCCAATATGGCGGATGGTGCAATCTGACATATTGGATTACCTTCCTTTTACTTACCTTTGTCTGAGGGGCTAAAATCACGTTCAGTCCCAATACATGTTTCCACTATAAAATTGATGATAGTGTATTGATTTTTTTGAAATTTTGTCTATACAACAAATGTAGATTGAGAGTTTTGTGTTCAAAATTTCAGCAATTTTCTTTGCCAAACTCAAAAGTTACAGCGCTGACAAGCAAAACTTGGTGCTGTACAAAATTCAATGGCGCACATTCAACTCTTTCATCGCTACAACAAAAAGTACTGCACCGATTAACATGAAATTTTGTAGGTGACATGAACACATCATCAGATGTTATTAGGCCAAGTTTGAGTAATTTTATTGTAACTATTGCAGAGTTACAGCTGTATTTCTGTGTCCCGATTATTGCGGATACAGGCTTTATTCCTGGAATCAACGAGCATCAAATACTGTTCAAACAGAACTTTGTTGAGCCAATGTCAAGGCTAATAATCTGGCCAAACATAAAATTAATATTTATTCTGATTAATACAACTTTTCTGGGGAATGTCCTTTCTGGGGAATGGTTTTCTGGCGAATGGTGCATTCTGGCTAACTGATTCTGGCATGTGGTATTCTGGCAAGTGGCGTTCTGGAAAATGTCATACAACCGTTCAGATGTTCTAGGTTGTCAATGAAGTCCTGATGATGATGAAAAGGTCTCCATTTATTGTAGCACGGTAACTAAGCCCGATAGCAGTGGAATGTCCACCCAATGTGACTTGACCAAGCAAAACATTATTACTATACTCAACTTGATATTTTTTTTAAATCAAGATCATACAATTATATATAATGCAAGCCATCGCATTGGAGGATGCCCCAATGAATGTGAAGAAGAAGAGCACGCCATTCTCTACATAATGGTTTTAAAGGGAAGTTGGATTCTCCACTCTTCCAATCGGCGGATCTGATTACCCTCCTCCCCCAAAATATGTTATGTAATGTTTAATATAATAATTTCATAATACGTAAAATCGCCAATTGAATAAATATAAAAGGAAAGATCTCACCAAATTAGAAACAGTTTCGTCATCTACGGTTGTCTTAGCTTGCCCTTTCCAGTCTCCGGAAAGAAGTTGGGGTCAATGCCCAGGCATTGTTAAGCGTCACGAGCAGCCGTCGGATGTTCGCCCGACGTTCAACTTGAGCTCTTCGTTGCCCATCAGCTTTTTCCACTTTTCCTCCTTAAGCCGCATCGTCTTCAGGACGTAGCCCCCGGTGAACGCGCCACACGGATCTTCCTTCTTCTCTGTCGGCCATCATTCATTCATTTATTTAGTATTACATCAAATTCAAGATAAAACTGAATCAACAATATTTTCCCATAGATAATACACGGTTCGTGGCTGCCGCTCTCCATCCTCGGTCGCGTCCGATGCTCGCCAAGTCACGCTCCACCTGATCCGCCCATCGTGCTCTCTGCGCTCCACGCCTTCTTGTGCCAACCGGATCAGTTGCAAACACCAGCTTTGCAGGGTTGTTGTCCGGCATTCTTGCAACATGCCCTGCCCACCGTATCCTTCCGGCTTTGGCCACCTTCTGGATGCTGGGTTCGCCGTAACGTGCAGCGAGCTCGTGGTTCATTCTTCTCCGCCACACACCGTTCTCCTGCACACCGCCGAAGATCGTCCTTAGCACGCGTCGCTCGAAAACTCCGAGTGCTTGCAGGTCCTCCTCGAGCATGGTCCATGTCTCGTGCCCGTAGAGGATTACCGGTCTTATTAGCGTTTTGTACATGGTGCATTTGGTGCGTGGGTGAATCTTTTTCGACCGCAGTTTCTTCTGGAGCCCGTAGTAGGCCCGACTTCCGCTGATGATGCGCCTCCGAATTTCACGGCTCATGTTGTTGTCAGCCGTCAGTAAGGATCCGAGGTAGACGAATTCCTCCACCACCTCGAAAGTATCCCCGTCTATCGTAACATTACTACCCAGACGGATCCGGTCGTTTTCGGTTCCGCCTACCAGCATGTACTTTGTTTTTGAGGCATTCACCACCAGTCTGACCTTTGCTGCTTCGCGTTTCAGGCGGGTGTACAGCTCTGCCACCATTTCAAATGTTCTGGCAATAATGTCCATGTCGTCCGCAAAGCACACAAATTGTCCGGATTTTGTGAAAATCGTTCCCCGGCTGTTGAGCCCGGCTCGTCGCAACACACCTTCCAGAGCGATGTTGAAGAGTAGGCATGAGAGGCCATCACCTTGTCGCAGTCCCCGGCGAGATTCGAATGACCTAGATAGTTCACCCGAAACCCTTACGCAGTTTTGCACACCGTCCATCGTTGCTTTAATCAGTCTAGTCAGCTTCCCAGGAAAGCCGTTTTCGTCCATGATTCTCCATAGCTCTGCGCGGTCAATACTGTCGTATGCCGCTTTGAAGTCGATGAACAGGTGATGCGTTGGGACCTGGTATTCACGGCATTTCTGGAGGATTTGCCGTACGGTAAAGATCTGGTCCGTTGTCGACCGGCCGTCGATGAAGCCGGCTTGATAACTTCCCACGAACTCATTTGTTTTAGGTGACAGACGACGGAAGATGATCTGGCAGCATTCAAAATAGTGATCGCCCTGAAGTTCTTACATTCCAAATGGTCGCCTTTCTTGTGAATGGGGCAGATTACCCCTTCCTTTCACTCCTCCGGTAGCTGTTCGGTTTCCCAGATCCTGACTATCAGCCGATGCAGACAGGTGGCCAACTTTTCTGGGCCCATCTTGATGAGTTCAGCTGTGATACCATCCTTACCAGCTGCTTTGTTGGTTTTGAGCTGGTGAATGGCATCCTTAACTTCCCTCAGCGTGGGAGTTGGTTCATTTCCGGCCTCCGCTGCACTGACGTCGTCGTTTCCTCCGTTGCCGTGGGCTCCCGTGCCTACGTTCTGCACGCCGTTCAGGTGCTGATCGAAGTGCTGCTTCCACCTTTCGATCACCTCACGTCCGTCCGTCAAGAGGCCTCCGGCTTTATCCCTGCATATTTCGGCTCGCGGCACTAAGCCGTTGCGGGATGCGTTGAGCTTCTGATAGAACTTCCGTGTTTCTTGGGAACGGCACAGCAGTTCCATTTCTTCACACTCCGCTTCTTCCAGACGGCGCTTTTTCTCCCGAAATTGGCGGGTCTGCTGTTTCCGCTTCTGTTTATAACGTTCCACGCTCTGTCGAGTCCCTTGCTGCAGCATTACCGCCCTCGTTGCATTCTTCTCCTCCAAAACCGTTCTGCACTCTTCGTCGAACCATTCGTTCCGTCGATTCCTTTCCACGTACCCGATGGTGCTCTCGGCTGCATAGTTGATGGCTGCTTTCACTGTACTCCAGCAGTCCTCTAGAGGGGCCTCATCGAGCTCGCCCTCGTCTGGCAACGCGGCCTCGAGATTCTGCGCGTATGCTGAGGCGACATCCGATTGCTTCAGTCGCTCTAGGTTGTCTGTCGGCCATCATTGGACACAAAAATGGTCCGGGTTGACCTGAACACACCAGAGTTCATATGCACTTGCTCTGGCTGGCACCTTCGTCCGGGAGTACGAAATATTATGCCTCTCGAGAAAAATCAGAATATGGCGATTATCTCCCTTCGGCTTCTGATATAAGCGCGGGAGTTACTAACCATAACAGCGTCACCAGTTTCCAATAGAGTTCGATCTCATTACATGGGATTTGACAGCAAGCACACTCATCACACTGAGCCACTCTTGCCGATCATCACAAATTCAATCAAAAACATCTGTCACTTCGCGAAACCCACGTGCTTTTGTGTTGGGCGGGAACATATTTCCCTTTGTTTTGCCTTGCGAGGGTCACTGCGACGATATGCCTTGCGAGCGTACGACCGCCGCCGGACTCTAAAAAAAGATAGGCGCGACAATATCTCCACGATTCGGAGTAAAACTTCTAACGACGTCGGATATCGGTCAACAAATTCACTTCACTTTAACAAATATTTCACGCTTTCACGGAAAAAAAAAATCCAACTAATAATCTTCATCGTAAACATATAGTTCATTTCAAAATTCTTGTGCATTCGATAACCTCAAAATCTGATACTATCATCGTCGATGTGTATAATGAATAGGCAAAGAAAATGGATTTGTATCATCCATTTTAGTAAAAAATATCCTCCAACCCCTTTCAATTCATCCAACATTGCATTGGGATGAGAAGGAAACACAAAACCAGTAATGAGCAAACTTTCGGTACTTTGAGGAGAGAAAAAAAATATCAAACCAACCATGCAGTGGAGGTACGCGCGGGAGCCTGTGAACGTGAATAAGCTGTCGGTATATGTACTGATTCAATAGAGAACCCTCATGGTAAACAATTTTCGAGAACTAGGAGCTGTGCACCACGAAGCTAGGCGCAATGGAGGAACGGAAAAACGGGTTGAACGAGGGCGAAGGTAGAAATTAATTAGACAAGTTTGACTTTGTGGAAAATGTTACGCGCGGGTTGTGCATCAACCGAAGTGTTTAACGCTTTTTCATCCAACCTAACAACGGTGACTGGTGGAAAGTGAGTGTGAAACCAAATATGCCGACATTATCATTATCACCAACAACGACGTCGTCAATTATAACCGAAGAGTTAGGAGAATGTGAGCTTGACGGTTGGGGAGTGTGGGTTGGTGGGAAGGTATTCAAAAGTTTGGAGTATATGTTTAATGAGAAACTTGACACTGTAATTGAATGCGGAATGTTATTAATAAATATTGGGATGACCTTTCGCAAGGAGATGGATTTTTTTTTTCATTAAAACTAAATGAAAAACTTACAACCAAAGACTTCGAAATGAAAACCGTGTTATTTTTTTTTAAGGATACACTCAAACAGCAGCTTTGTGGAAGAACAGCTGTGTCAGAGCATTTTGTGTGATACGAATGCCAAATAATAATTGGCAGAGGAAGCTCTCCCAAGTAACATTTTTTAGTCAAATAGACTACAAGAGTTTCTTAAAACCACCACATAGCCAAAATAAATGAAATTTGGTTTTATTGCGGTTTTCAAAACCTCTACAAGATTAATTGGTCATCAAAATAAAATGTTACTGGACAAGTGCTCAAAGAGCACCAAGCTGAGTATAGCAGAGTCTATTCCACTGAAGCGGGGATGCTACGTCAGGTATCAGTGGGTCGACTCCAGATGCACGTTCTCCTCCATTTGGGAAATGTGTGCCTTTTGCGTTACCCCAAGAAGAAGAAGAACAAAAAGAAGAAGTTCAGCCCGAACTCGACCCAAGGCTCCCTCGATATGGAATGGCTAGATAGTTTTGTACACTGTATCGTTGTGAGAAAAAAGATTGTTTGCTCAAAAACATCAGTGTGGAGCGGATCTGGTGTGATGGTTAAAGCACGTGACTATCACGCCGAGGACCTGGGATCGAATCCCACTCCCGACAAACTCACACAAATGTGAGTTCTTCCTTCGGAAGGGAAATTAAGCGTGGGTCCCGAGATGAACTAGCCTACACACCAAAAATCGATTGAGAGTTTCAGTAAAATTTTGCTGAATTTTGCCGAGCTGAAGGCTTCAGCAAAAATTTTGCTGAAATTCAGCACAATTTGCTGATTTGTTCAGTAAACTCTGTTGATCACCAGTAACGTTTTGCTAATTTCAGCAAACTTTGCTGAAAGTTCAGCAAAAAATTTTGCTGGGCCATTCAGCTCGGCAAAATTCAGCAAAATATTGCTGAAAGCGTTTAGTGTGTAGGGCTAAAAATCTCATTAATACAGATAATAAAAAAAAGTCAGTGTATGATGAAAATTGAAAACGCGCACTTTCCAGTTCACAATTGAAGGCGAAAATGGAAGCATATCCTCATTTGTTTTGTTTTAGATTTTTTATTAAATAACGAAGCAATGTTTTCAAAATCGGGTTTTGTACACATGTAGAGTATGGATCAAGATATCTTCTGATTTTATTTCGTGTTGGAAAATGCTTTTAATTTTAAACATTCTCTACCAGGAAAAAAAAATCAGGAGATACCTTGATCCATACTCTACAGGTGTACGGAAACTGATTTTGAAAATATTGCTTCGTTATTTTATAAAAAAAATCAAAATCCTAAAAATGAAGAAATGAATCCAGTTTCGCCTTATCCTTCCAATCCTCTAGCTAAACAAAACGTCTCAATTATAGTCAATGGTGCGAAGCGTGGAGCAACACCCACAAAAGCAACCCATACTGCAAATAAAAGCCCAATACGCCAACCGGTTAACCTTTCCCACCTGTACAAATTTCCCGCACACCTACCTAGAAAAGTCAAACACCTAGGTACATACACCTAAGTATCAGCTCAGCACCGCACGACTTCTTCTAACGACGAAGACGACGACGACGAGGATGTCTCTCCCTGGCCAAAGGTTATGCAAATTTCTTCGAACCAATTTCCCATGCAAGGCACACCTCACTTTGGCAGGGTACTTTTACGAGTTGTTACTCCCTGCGGGTGAGACGGTAGGTTAAGAAATTCTTGGTTTTACCTGTTTGAGTCTCAATGTGGGGGTTGTAAAAAGAAAAAAATAACTGTTTTATTTTAGGAAGGAAAAGGAAAATTTACCCGAATGTGAGCAGTTCATTCATGTCATTCTTGCGCATTTATTAAAAAAAAAACAATTTCATATGATGAGATATTACCATAATATCACTTTTGCACTTCACACTTGCGGAAGTACAATCATGGTGTGTATAGATCATCTGACAAGCATGTTCAAGGACAAACTCCCTAGAATCAAAAAAGGTCTGCAATAACAACAACCTTACATTCTACTCGAATTTCCAATGCTGAAATTGCGATTCCTTGCTAGTCATCAAAGGCGTAGCCAGCTGTTCGGTCAGGAGGGGGGGGGGGAGGGGTCAAGCACCCTCAGCAACTTTTTACCTACTAACTATATAAACGCAACATGATGAAATTGAATGCAATAGCAGTATATTCTAAAAGCATTGTTTAACCCTTCAGCAGTCACGCTGTTGTATTTTGTAAAATACGTTGAAAAAACCTCGGCTGTTCTACACAAATCAGTGTGGTGCTGGTAGCAGTGAAAAATTTCTGGAAGATTAAGCATTTTACTTTACTCGTGCCATATTTCTTCTGGAGCTCATAATATTGTTTTTGTCAACATTTTCTCCAACATAATCGAAACCCATCCAACGATATTTTTTTTTTTTTTTGAAAATGTCTTCATTATGTCTTCTATGACTTATTGGAGTTCTTTCAGTAATTATTCATTCAGTTTGTCTATGCTTTTTTGGCAACCTTGAAATGTCCAGGATCTGTATTCCTCTAAGAGAAAACCTTCAGTGGTATTGTTCCGACCGGAAGGATCCATGGAATAATTCTTGAAGATAATCTCGTAAATGCCTTGAAACTATCTTTAGAGGAAACCTTCGAGGTATGCCTTCAAGAATTCCTGAAGGGAATCCCTACAGAAATTCTTGGTATTTTCGGAGAACTCTCAAATAAGGGGATCCTTGGAAAAATTCTTGAACTCACCTGAAGGAATTCCGGGACGAATCGCTGCAATATATTCAAAAAGAAATGTCTAGAAGTATTTAAGAAGTAAATCCTAGAGGAATGCATTCAAAAAAAATCCAGGAGGAATCCCTGAGAAAATTCTGAAAGTGTCTTCCCTGGGTGAATGTCTAAAAAATCCCTGGAGGAATTATTGTAAGAATGTGTAAACTCCAGAAGAAACTGCTGGAGGGACTCCCGAAAGAATTCCTTGAAAAAGTTATAGGCAACTTATTGTAGAAATTCAAAAAAAAAAATCTGAAGAAATCCTTACACAATTTTCAGATGGAGATCCTTGGTAAAAAACTGGAAGGAATCCTAGGATAAATCAATCGTTGGAGAAACCCTCTGTGGCATTTCAGGAGAATTTTTGAAGGAATTCTTTGACATTTTTTTGGAAGAATCTCTGAATGACTTTCTAAAGGAACACCCTCAAGACATCCCTGACAAAAACTCCTAAGGGAATCTCTGAAGGAGTTTCTGAAGAAATCCATGGATGAGAAAAAAAAAATCTCAGGATACATCCCTGAAAAAATCGAAGGACGAATATCCGAAGAAATTATTTTTCAGGAGCTGCAGGGGGTATTCTTGAAAGAATTCGTGGATAGCTGCCTGAACAAATCTCTGGATGAACTTCTAAGGGATCTCTTGTAGAAAATTATGGAAGAATTCCTGAATGACTTCTTGGAGAATTTCCTGGCTCCTGTCGGTTCCTGTCCTGTCCCTCAAAAATAATCTTAAAGAATTCCTATACTAATCGCTGGAGAAATATTTTCTATAAATCCTTGAAGTAATTTAAAAAAGTCTTCAGGTATTAATTCAGTGGATAAATTCTTGGGTGATGATGGAAGTATTTTCGAAATTCATGAACTAATCGCTGAATACATTTTTGAAGAGATCCTGAGAGGAATTACTGAAAGAACCACTACTAGTGGAGTTCCTGGAGCAATCCCTGGAAGAATTCCCGGAGCATTCGCTGGAGAAATTCCTGGAAAATCGCTGGAGGAAGTCATTGAGGAATTCCTGAACGAATTCCTGGATGAATGCCTGGAGGAATTTCTGAGGAAATTCCTGGTGAATGCCTGGAGTAATTTATGAAGGAATTCATGGAGAAATCATTGGAGAAAATCGTGGAACAATTCCGGGAGGAATCCCTGGAGGAATGCCTTGAAAATTATCTGGACAAATTGCTGGAGCAATTCTTGGTGGAATCCCTGCAGGAATTCCTGGGGGAAGCACTGGAGGAACTCCTGAAGAAGTTCGTGGAGGAATTCCTGGAGGAATCCCTGGAGGAATTTACGAATGAATATCTGGAGGATTTCCTGATTTTTCCTGAAGGAATTCCTGGATAAATCTCTAGAGAAATGCCTGGATGAATTCCTGGGACAATCCCAGGATCCCAAATGCTGGAAAAATCTCTGATTGAATTCCCGGAGGAATTCGTGAAGGAATCCTCTGAGGTATGACAAATCCCTGGGGGAGTCCTTGGGAGAATCATTGGAGAAATTCCTGGAGGAAGCTCTGGAAGAATTCTTGAAAGAATTCCTTGAGGAATTCCTGAAGGTAATCCTGGAGGAATCCCATGATGAATTTTCTGAATATTCCTGGAAGAATTCATGGAGGAATCTCTGGAGAAATACCTGGATGAATTTTGGAAGCAATTTCTGAAAGAATTCCTGAGGAAATCTCTCATTAAATTCCCGGAGGAATTCAAGGAGGAATTCCTGAAGAAATCCCTTGAGGAATTTTTGGAGGATTTCTTAGTGGAATTCTAGGAAGAATCCCTGGAGCAATCCCTGGATAAATTCTTGGGGGAATTTCTGGAGGAAACACTGTAGAAATTCCTGGAGGAATCACTGAAGGAATTCTGGAAAAAATTACTACAGGGAGAAACCCCTGGAAAAATATCTGGGGGAATCCCTGAGGAAATACCTGAAGGAATGCCTGGAGAAATTACCAGAGGAATGCCTGGTGGAATGCCTGAAGGAATGCCTGTCGAAATTCCTGCAGTAATTCCTGAAGCAATTCCTGAAGGGATGTCTGGAGGAAATCCTGGAGGAATTCCTTAAGAAATTTCTGGAAAAATTCCAGGAGGGATTCCTGAACGAACTCCTATAGGAATTCCTGGATTTTTTCCCTCATCTGTAGAGCCTTTTAAACACTGCGTCCATTATTTAGGAATATTGTGGTATGACCCATATTTAATTTGGTGCTAGTCAAGTATCCTGTCACAATTGAGCTGTGATGGACAATGGTTGATGTAACACCTGATCCCAACTAGGCACAACTCGTTTTATAAAGTTTATTACCCTGTTGGGATTACTTCTCTAAATTTCCAAGGGCTCTAGAAACCCTTTACCAAATATCGCAAATCTGCGATGGTACAGCACTCCGCAGTTGCAGAGTAACTGCTCGGCAGTTTCGTTTTCCGTTTGACAGAAACGACACTCGGAGGATTGGATTCTTCCAATCTTACTTAGATGATATTTACTCGGGCAGTGGCCAGTCATCAGACCAGTAATTACCCTGAGATCTCTTTTGTTTAGATTCATTATGGACCTGGCTTTTTCTGCACTGGGTTTTATGAACCTTTTTGCTTGCTGGATGTATCCGTGGCATTCCAATTAGATTCAACCGTGGACATTTCCCAAGTTTTTAGTTTCATCCGAAGAGCACACTCAGGAACTCCACAGAAAGGTTCAGGGCCTACAAAGCTTGATGCCGCACCCTGTCTGGCTAAATTGACGGCGTTTTCATTTCCCAGAGTTCCACAATGACCGGGCACCCAGTATAAAGTTACCTCGTTCCTACTGGCCAATTGCTTCAGAGAAATAATGCATTCCCACACTAGCTTTGATTGACAAGTGTAAGCTTTTAGCGCATTTAGAGCCGCCTGACAGTCCGAAAAATACAGATCTTGGCAAACATATAATTCCTTACCAGACAAATATTGGCACACTCTAGAATGGCTTGAACTTCCGCTCGAAATACAGTGGGACTGCATCCCATTGCTATAGCCTTACTGATACCAGGGCCAAAAACACCAGCTCCAGTATTTTCTCCCATCTTGGACCCATCAGTATAATATACAATAGAACCTGGACGTAAACTTGGCCCACCAGCATCCCAAACATAGCGACATGGTTTCACCACTTTGAAGGGAACATCATAGTTGGTCTTCGTTATCATCCAATATTCTACTGTTTTTATGACCATGTTTAATTTGAAGTCTTTGATGACCCTCAAATGTCCAATAAGATCCCCATCTAGGAGTTTATTGTAACGTATAAACTGCAGGGTACTTTTTGCCGCTTGTAGTTTAATAAATTGATGCAATGGCAGTATATTGAGAAGGGCATCCAAAGCAACTGATGGAGTGCTTTTCATTGCTCCTGTCATAGATATACATTACAAGCAAGTCTTTGTAGCTTACTTAGCTTCTTTTGACAGGTTACCTCATTTGTTTTGGGCCACCAAACAAGTGAAGCATAAGTAATTTTAGGCCGGACTATTGCAGCATAGATCCAGTGAATCATGTTAGGTCTAAGACCCTAGCTTTTTCCTAAGGCTTTACTGCAGACAGAAAGGGCATTGGTACCCTTGGTTAAAATATTGTTTGAATGAGAATTCCAATTCAGTCTTTTGTCCAAAGTTACCCCAAGATGTTTAACTTCTTCTGAGAACTGAATTTGAACTCCATCTAAAGAAGGTTTAGTAAGATTTGTTTTTAACCTTCTAGTAAAAGGTACAATTACAGTTTTTGAACGGTTTACGTTTAATCCCTCCTCTCGGCACCATTTGATGGTAACATTCAACGCAGATTGTAGCCGGCTAGATATCGTGTCATCATATTTTCCACGTATCAGAATAGCTACATCATCTGCGTATCCAATAACCTCAAAGCCTTGATTGATGAGTTTTTAAGGAGTTCGTCCACTACCAAAGACCACATTTAGGGCGATAGTACTCCTCCTTGAGGACAGCCCTTCACAGATCTTACTGATAGTTGCGCACCTCCAAGAACGGAAGAGATCTCTCGATCTCTAAGCATCGATATTATCCATTCAATAATGCATTTATCCAAGCCCCTTGCTTCCATTGCTGAACGCATTGAGCTGTAGGATACGTTATCGAATGTTCCTTCAATGTCGAGAAAGGCAAACACGGCTATTTCCTTGGCTTGAAACGATTTCTAAATTTTGCTGACTAGCGACTGTAGCGCTGTAATGGTAGATTTACCTATTTGATAAGCAAATTGAAATTTACATAGAAGCATTTCTTCTAAGCTGGTAGACTTGACTAAGTCATCCACTATTTTCTCCATGGTCTTTAACAGAACACAAGAAAGGCTTATGGGTCTGAAGGCTTTTGGAGTTGTTTTGTCCTGTTTGCCAGCCTTTGAGATAAAAACAACACGAACCTTACGCTACGCCTTAGGTATGTAAGCTAAAGTAATATTGGCTCTGAATATTTCGGTTAAGAGCGGACAAATCGACTTGTTTTCATGTTGAAGTAAAGCTGGGAAAATTCCATCTTTCCCGGCAGATTTGAAAGATTGAAAAGAATTCAATGCCCATTCGACCCTCGACGGTGTGAAAATTTCACAAGCTTTTTGTTCTTCATCCGAATAAGGAATCGACCCTGGGAAGTGAGTTCTCATCATAACTTCCAATGTTTCAGAAGAATCAACAGTAAAACTGCCATCTTCTTTTTTAAGGCTTCCAAGACCATCTGAATGGTCTTTCGAAAGGACTTTATGGAGCCTTGCAGCCGTAGGAGCGTTATTGATGTCTTCACATACCCGTCTAAAGTCCTTCCGTTTGGCTAGCCTTAATTCTCTGTAGTATTATGTGAGGGCTGTTTATACAGAACCCAATCAGATGTAACTTTTGCTCTATTGAACAACCGTCTAGATTTCTTCCTCAGATCTGCCAGCTTATCATTCCACCAAGGGACATCCCTGTTGGATTACCTCTGTTGGATTGGGCAGCTAGCATGATATGATGAAATCGTTTTATCAATAATCTCATCAGAGGCATTTTCCAACTGTGAAACAGACAAGATCTGCTCACCCTTATATGAATTTCCATTCATTAAAAAAAAGCGGTAGAGGTCCCAGTTAGTTTTCTTTGGGTTTCTATAGCTTTCAATTAAATTTGATCCGGCTTTATAATCGAACCTGATATGTTTGTGATTCGACAATGATTTCTCATCAGAAACATGCCAGTTCGTGATCATATCTGATAGCAGATAGCTAAAAAGCGTAACATCTAAAACTTCCTGTCGAATAGCATTAACAAAAGTTGGAGAATCCCCCTTATTACATATGTCTATGTTATTAGACGACATGTAATTCAGGAGATCCTCACCTCTTTTATTAATGTCTGTACTGCTACATATGGTATGATGGGCATTTCCATCGCACCCTATTACAAATTGGGCGTTTGTGTTTTTTTTTTTGCAATAATTAACAAAACTTACGACCAAAGATGGAGGCACATCATCAACGTATCCCGGAAAATATGCAGAAGCTATGCATACCTCAGTTTTTCCCTGGATTGTTGGGACCTTCATTTTAATCGCAACAATGTCATTTCAAGTGTCTTTGTAAACATGGCTTATTTGTAGCAATTATCTATTTTTGTTGTGCATTTTAAATAGGCTTATTTTTCTGTTCATTAAGGGAAGGGATCATTATACTTTTTTTTCTCTCTTTTCAGAGAGCGAGTGAGGCTAGGACACATGGAGAAATGCCTGTGTCCCATCCCAGGAGAAGAGATGCGAACGGAGTGTGCATTAACCTCCTTAGCAGCACCACTCCCAACGATTTAATGTTCCAACACCGTTCCCTTAAAACGAAATGGACGGTTGTCCCCGTTTCTTTCTTCATTCAATTCAAAAAAGTTTGTCAATTATGTCATTCATAAGTGGATATCCTGATTGCCTTAAGTTTTTAAATTATCTCCCAAACCATTAGTCTACACAGTGGGCCCAAAATTTATAATTACACTAGTTTACAAAATAAAACAAAAGTCGTAAACTTCTATCAACGACCAACATTTTTGATGCATGCTGATTTCGAGACCGAGCTCAAAATTTTTTAAGTAGAACAGTTTTTTAGTTTTACCTAAGAATCGAGTTTGACAGTTTTTAAAAATATTGATTTTACTAAAATTCAAATATCTTGCAATGCAATCAACCTATTTTTATTTTTATTTTTATTTTTTTTTGAATAGAAAACTAATTATAACATGTCTCGATCGTCTTAACACAGTTTTTGCCTTCAAATTGGTTGACGTCGGGATGTAAAAATAGAACAAAAGTCGATTTCAAATCGACAGCCTTGTATGTAAAGTCGAAAAAAAATCCGCCCTAATGTATTTTTTCCTTCAAGTTTTCGAACTCAAGGCATGATTCTACACTATAAATGATCATCACCTTACCGAGTTCAAAAATACTGTAAACTACTGTTATTCATGTAATCTTTTACCTTTAGCAGGTAGAACTGTATTGCCTCTAATTAACCCAATTTGCAGGTATGGGTTCAAGCTTTAAATCAAGTATGTATTTAAACAAATGGTCACTGATATTAGGGTGTATGCAAACGGAAACTCATGAAGATCTTCCAATCGGACTGTGAAATGAGCAACTGCCACATCATTTCAAGGTTAGGACAGAAAATGAAGGCGGCAAAATAGCAACCATATAATACTTTCCCATGTTTGTTAGTGTAGCGTTCAAAATTATTGTAATCGCTCTTATAGTGTCCTAGGGCAAGAGATATGTAAGTTAGAATGAAACAACAAAAAATATCGTTGCAAAGGCAACAGTTCTCTTTCCAGGAATTATGAGGGATTTTTTTTATTTTTAAGTTTGTTTCGAACTCTGGAGATTTCGAAGCATACAAGTTCTTTGTAACATTTCCTGCCAGAATCACATAGGTAATCGCGCCACTTGGGCGGTGGCTTCTATTTTCGTCTGTTTTCCGCTATAACTCAGTCAAATATGAACCAATTGACACATTTTTTGGAATGCGGTGAGATAGGTATAGTATCTACCCGTGTACAACATTTCAAGTCAATTGGTTCAAAATTGACTGAGTTGTAGTGGAAAACAGACGAATATAGAAGCCACCGCCCAAGTGGCGCGATACCCTAAAAAACAAAACCTTCCAAAATTACCAATCATTTGTTTTGGAATGTTTGTTGGATTTTACCCCCTCTATTTCTCAACTCAGCCTTTGGACGGGCGACGGGGTATAGATTGAGCATTTTTATATTGTGGTCTGGAGCCAATCAAAACTTTTATATTTTTGACTGATATTTAGGACTATACAGAATTAGCGTGGATCAAAAAATCGTTTTTGCTCCACACCGCTCAGTCGATTCATAACCAGATTCTATGCCTTTTCCTAAAATTTGAGCTCATTTGGTGGAAAATTGAGACTACACAAGCCCTTCAAAGTTTGTGTGGAAATTACTATGGGAAAACGATGTTTTTCATTAATTCAACCGTAGCATTTCCCCAAGTGCCCTTGAGGGTTATCTGATCCTCGGTGCTCCTAGGCTACTCTATCAGCTACAGCTTTGCCGAAGACCGCATTCAAATCGCATGTTTCATTAATTAGCTATCGATCCCAAGTAACATTTGAAGATTTATGAAGCTCTATAAGTGGTTTTCGTGACAAACTTTATAAAACTGCTAGTAAAACCAACCATTCCATCACAACCTTCTGATAACAGCTATAAGAACGCATTCCAACCAAATGGATCACACTTATAGAGGCTTAGAAATCGGCATTAAGAGCAACAATAAGTTCGCAATATATCAATCATGTTGTTCATTTCGGCTCGAAAAATTTGGACATCCAGTTACTCTTTCATCGGCGCTGGAACAGGTAAACAAACTATTTTCGTGGTCGTAAAACATATAGATTTGAAATTGATTAAAAAGTAGAAGTAGTATTCTTAGAAATATGTGACTTTATGATGATTGTGACATCAAATAATTATGTGCGAGTGTAGTTTTACCGCAAATTTAGCAATTATAGGTGCATATAATTAACGCGCCTTGTAAACAGTGCAGTTTAGGGAAATAATGTGCATACAGAATGCAAATAAAGTGCCTGATTTTTTCATGTAAGCCTCCAAAAATATCTTTTCTGGTGGCGGGCACAGTTCTACTTCTAACAAGATGCGTCACATCATCAAGGTATGTAAAATTTTGCAATTTTTATCGATTCTGCGCTGAGTACAAGTGTTGAATTTCAATATGGCAGTAACTGCTACGCAGTAAAAAGGCCACGTTCGACAATAAATCCAATGCATCTTCATTATAGCCGCAATGGGTGTTATTCTACGTAACGTTGCCATGTTAAGCTGCCAATAAATGCATTGATGGATTTCGCTACTCTTTATGAGATGGCGCTCTGGTAGATCATGAACAGCATTTCACAATGGTCGACTAAGGTTGGCCAAAACAAATTACGGAATGTATGAACAAATTACAATTATTTTCATAAAGTTATGAGAACAATGCATTATGAATCAAAGAATATTAAAAATAATAAATAATTTAAGCCCAGATTACGATTGCTTTCAGTTGTGGCCACTTAACATGGCATAGTGCATCTGCTGCCATAGTAAACACGCAGTAATTACTCTTTTATTGATTATTTTATAGTACTTTTGATGACTGTTATAAAACCTTTCATAAACCAAATAGATTGCAGTGTTGATAAGTTTTGTAATAATTTTATTGATGCTTTGTGAAACGCTTCTAGTGTTTAATAAAACTTCTACCGATGGCATTATCTATGGTCATTATAAAACTCTAATAAAACCAAAAATAAATCTATTGTGCTCTGAAAATGTCACTTGGGATTTTTATCCAGAACCAAAATCTTTACTCATGATGGTTAAACTATTCGATGGGCATCACTGCATGCTGCAGTGAAACATAGTAGCCTTGATATTCTGTGTAATATCTTTGGCGCCGTATGCAACAATGTTGCCTGCTGGGAAGCTGGAGAATCACTGTTAAAGTTTCTCCGGTCGGATAAAAATCGATAACTAAATATTGAGGCGTCCGATTTGAATGCGGTCTTCGGCAAAGTTGTAGCTGATAGAGTAGCCTAGGAGCACCGAGGGTCAATTAACCTTCTAGGGCACTTGGGACAATGCTACGGTCGAATGAATGAAAAACATCGTTTCCCATAGTAATTTCCATACAAGCTTTGAAGGGCTTGCGCAGTCTCAATTTTCCACCAAATGATCTCAAATTTTGGGAGAAGGCATAGAATCTGGTCACAGACAAACAGACGTAACACTCTGATAATTCACATCGTACACCGACTTAACGGTCTACTTAAAAATTCAATAGCTCTCCAACTCACCACACGTGGCGCTCGCATCTGTTTTGTTCGAGTTTGACGTTTGCCCACTACCGCCATCTAGGAGATGGTTGGCCAAACTCAGTCTTTTTAGCATTGGGCGAATATGTTTCCGTGACTATAATTTGAATTGAATTTTTTTCGAAGTGTTACGTCTGTTTGTCTGTGATCTGGTTATGAATCGAATGAGTGGTGTGGAGCAAATACGATTTTTAGAACCATGCTATTCTGTACATCTAAAAATGGATTTTGATGTCTTTTAAAGCGTATCTTCATTTTTTTATATCATTGAAAAATTGAAGTTTTGGTCACCTTCCAGACGTCATTGTTTCTTTTGCATTGAATCACAACAAATAACATGTTTTATTTTTTTCCCCAATCATTCTATCATAGTAAAAAGCTTAGAGGAGTTTAATGCACTCTAAAAAAAATTCCTAAAAATTACAAAGAAAATAAAATTTTCCTTTAAAAAATTTAAAATTAAAAAAGTCCATAATAATCATTAAATCTCAAAATGTTTTTGTCATTAAAAATCAGTATCCCAAATAGGCTACCAGGAAAAATATGAAGTGCAGGGTCGTTCGAAAATAAAAATAATAAAAATCAAAACCCAATATTCACAACATAGAGATTTAAAGAGAATTTTCCGCAATAAATCCTGAATTTTTTCAAGATTTAATAAGAATTTCGCCAAAACTACATTTTTTTATTTGTATGCATTGAGATCTCTCATTGGAATCACACTAGCACTAGCAACAATATCAACAGAATATCACAAAAAATAACTAGAAACAATGAAAAAAAATCCAAAAATATAGAACCTTCCGAATTTTCAGAAACAATTTCTTGTATTATTGGTTCTATTTTTTTTTTAATTTATTAAGGAACTTTTACAAAATTGTACTATACATTCAGAAAAAAAAATCTCTACAAAAATCCACTAAGAATTGTCTCTAACAAATTCATATCACCTATAAGGTTTGCAGGAAAAGTTTCACGATTTTAAAAATTATATTCAGATTTTTTTTAAAAGGAAGATAATTTTTAAAAAATCTTCCATTATCTATCAATTAGAAATACCGGTGGAATTGTACAGTTTGGCTTTTAGAAAGCTGCTCAACAGCTTGTTAGAAGAGACATTATCATCTGAGTCTGAAGCCCATTTGATTAGACGATACACTAATAAGATATTTACTTTTGTTTAATACGTTGACAGTTCAATTGAAGAAATAACAGCTCACCTAGTCAAAAAATGTTATCGAACAAAATGTTAATACATTTTCAAACAATTCTAGGGTACTAACAATAATGAAGATTGAGATTTTGTTCATTATTTGGGATAACTTTCGAGCCAGACACCTGTCTCATTATCCTACGAGATATGAATCCGTGAAACGCAACCATCTCACACCGGCGTAAACCCGATACTTAAATAGAACATACATACATGTAGGTACGTGTTGAATACGAAAGCGCGACGTGAGTTGTGCTCCAATGGTGATGATGATGATGATGGTGGTGGTAATTAGCGAAGCCCTGGCGAAGGAAGAAGTTAATTTTGTAATCCCTTGAGATTAGCGTGGGATTAGAGTGAACACACGAGGATGAGTCTCGGAAGGAGGGCGAGTTTAGGAAATCGCAACGAAAGGCTTTTCAGTATTCTCTTCATACTTTTACCGACGTAGGTTTAAGATTTGAAATGTGCAATTGCGTGGGGTATTTGTAGGTGTAAGAACTTAAACAACCAAAGCTAAACTAGATGTTTAATCGTAGATGCAATTTTGTCTATATATAGCATGAATTTAGCCACTTAACCACGCTAGAAGCTTGTAGGGTTGGAGACATATGACGATTAGATCATATTTTGTACGAACATGAGGTCACGTTGGATAGATTAAGGAGTTTTTTTAAGCTCACTGGAGCAAATTTGTGATTCTTGAGACACGTCGAGAGTCAATGAAAACCGATGAATGTATAAATATGCAACTATTTTTGTAGTGGAAGCTTTACAGCGCTGATAAATTAGCAGATAAGAATAGTACATACCGCAAATCCAATTAAATAGCACAGCCTAGAAAGTAGAACCGAGCACAATGTGGTATAAATGATATTCTTAGATGAAAACAGACAAGATACATACTAAGAAAAGCAGCCTCGCAGCGATAACCCGAAATCGTCCATGGATCCAATCTTCCCAATCCGCAGTGGAGGCAAAAGCTGATGGAAGAAGATTGGACCGATTCCGACCTACGCGTCCGACAGATGATACCCGCACCACCATTCCGCGTCCGATTGGGTTGACTTGACCTTCCGAGGGAAGCTCGGATCAACCCGGGTTCTTTACGTGCCCCCGGCTAGCCAGTCAGTAGGTCCCCGTTCGTGTCGGTGTAATGTGATAATTTTCCAGCAAGCAAAACAAATAGCTCCAAGCAAATAATTCTACGGATGCGTGCTTTGTCCGAAACGCGGTGTGTTCAATGTGGGTTTTTTTTGTTAAAAAAAATCCACCACCTGACCACCGTGCCTTAACTTTTCGGAATCGGCAGCTTCGAGTGGATCATCTTTTTACGAAAACAGAACGAAATGACGCTCCATCGGTGTTGACTTGATGGAAGGTTATCTGGAGCCACATAGAAAGATGCACTGACACAGGGACTCACAACGTCTGGTATGGGGTCACCAAAAATTTAAATTCTCTTTTTACAATCCCTTCAACCACGAAAAAGTCTTATGTTACGCATATGATGCCATATATCACAAGAAACAAAACCTGTGTTTATTACATGAATGACCAACTTACCACAAAAGCTTGGACTCCATGATATGTTATAAATAACATTGCAATAGATAACATTGGAAACAAACGTTGCTAATCACTGAAACAGAAGTTTTTGGAATCATAGAGAGAGAGGACCTGCCAGGTACCTAATTCGTCCATCATATAAATTGAGACGGATGCGTGCGCGGCATGGAGAAAGGTAAAAGTGTCAATATTTATGCGCCCGGCGTCGTCGTCATCGTTGTAGGTACCACCATCATCATCCGCGCCATTATAATATTTCCGAACAGAAGGGGTGGGTTTGTGTGGGAGCTGGCTTAGGAGAAAGATGATAACCCCGGCTTTTTTTTCCCGATGATCGGTTGACGAAGGATACCACTAACATGAATGTGTGGATATGGCGAATATGGGATTTTGATACAGACCCAAAACGAAAGATGAACAAAGCTGTTGAAATGCTTTGCGACGAAAAGGTCAGGACGTGCGCAGCGAAACCTGGGAGGATGATATGTTGGGGATGATGACTGGGTTGGAAATAGATTAACCCTCTAATACCCAAATTTTTGATTTTGATCTAAATATCATTTTTCGTCATCTAAAATCGATTAAAACATGTTTTGGAAGATGATTCTTTTTAATTCTCGATTTTGTGAATTTTAGTTTTTGATTTTTCTAATTTTTATTTTTGAACATCCCCACACTTTTATATTTTTCCTGGAAGCCAATTTGGGGAACGGATTTTTTGAGATGAAAACATTTTGAGATTTTATGATTATTGTTAAAATATTATTATTTTAAATTTTTTTCAAACAAAATTTTATTTTCCGTGTAATTTTAAGGAAAATAATTTTAGAGTGTTTTCGATTCCCTTAAACTATTAAACAAGGATAGAATGATTTGGGAAAAATTTAAAATATGTTAATTGTAGCGATTCAATACAAAATAAACAATGACTTCTAAAAGGTGAGTAAAACATCAATTTTTCAATGATTTTTAAAAAATGTAAATACGCTTTAAAATACACCAAAAACCATTTTGAGATATACAGAACAGTCCTAAATATCAGCCAAAAATATAAAAAAATTGATTTGCCGGGAAACAAAAATTACAAAAATGCTCAAACTATACCCCGTCTAAAGGCGGGATTGGGTATTAGAGGGTTAACGAAATGTAGGTAACGAGTCCCTTCATATTTTGTGCCGCCAAGGAAGTTCCGCATATATACTGCTTTGAATATGAGCCAGATTTCAACGCCCTGAATTACCTGTCTTGATTTTACTCTGACAATTGAAAAATAGTAAATTGATATTGAACGGATAAGAAGATTTTTGTTGCATTTATAAATGTTTCAATATTGTTGAAACAAGATGTGCCACTTTCGCTAAACAGTAATAAACTTTATGTGGACAGACAGAAAGTTTCAAGTAAAATACAACATGAAACGAGCTCACCAAAAAACGTAGTAAAACTGTATTCTAAAGTTCAACGTTATTTGTTTTATCCGCCTAGATCGGAAGCTATTCCGAGTTACATGTTTTACTTGTACTTCTTGTTTTGGCGTGATGTCCCCACTGGGACAAAGCCTGCTTCTTTGCTTAGTATTCTAAGTTATTAGTCGAGAGCTTCCTCTGTCAATGACTATTTTTGCATGTGTATGTCTGTATGGTAGGCACAAAGATACTCTATGTCCAGAGAAGTCCAGGATATTTCCATGAACTAAAGTTCCTGGACCAACTAGGAATCGAACCCGCCACCCTCAGCATGGTCTTGCTGAATACCCACGCCTTTAAAGCTGTTCCAGACAACCAGTAGTCGTATAAGATGTTGCATAAGATGATAAAGTGGAGGCCATATACGTACATGCCTCCATTTAGGCACATCTAAAATGTACGCATATCGCCCCCACGTTAACATCTTATACGACCACTGGTTAACTGGGGTGGCTCAATATATGAAAGTCCTCACATGCCACATACGATGCAAAATTTTCAGTATTCTTAAGTTTCAGTATTTCTTTTTCAATCATATGCACGACCAATCGTTAAATTCAACCAGGATATTACAGCATTTCCACCGAAAATGTTATATGATAAAAGGGGGGCAAGATGGGTCACCTGAGCGACAGACTCCTGTTACTTTCTGAATACAAATTGAATTTCTCTGTTTTCTACCACGACTGCTAAATACACTAGTCAGCTATGGTATAAGATGAAAGAAAGATCATAAAGTCTGTAACTTGTTTTTTGACAAGCAATTTTCAAAACGTCACCCATTTTACCCCACCTCATTTTCACGGGGGCAAGATGGGTCAACCATCAGAAAAATAAATTTTCTCCGACAAAAAAAACACCATATCTTCTATTTTTTTTTCTCTGAAAATTTTCATGTGAAGCTTAAATTATAATTTAAGCTTCACATGTGTACAAATAGGATGAAGGCAGTAACGTAGTGTATTCTAAAAACTAGAAGATGTTTGTTAGGGCAGCCGGGAACGGACTACAAAAATCTATGTTTTCTTTAGAAAAATATTATAAATATTTACGCAAATTTTCAGCGCTCTCATCGCTTCGATAATGGATGTCACAGAAAAGGCGTTCAATGAAAAAAAAAACATTTCTAAATACTTTGCAAACATGCCGAAAACTAAGAGTGACCCAACCTGCCCCACCAGCACATTACACGAATGTACAACATAAGGAGCATAACGAAAAAACATTTTATTTTTTACTGTGCAAGAAACATGACGAAATTTGAAATGAATAAATCACTTTTTTGTGGATTCATGTTGTTCATCTGGAAAAATTATTGAAACATTCGAAAAATATATAGCACTTCAAAAAACTGCACTGATCCATCTCACATACCATATATTTTATTTGTTTTTTTTTTATTATTATTTAAAATTTAGTATTAGCATTTTCCGTGACCAAAACGTACAATTTGCATCATCAGTTTGCCATTTTGACTCTATATTGTTACTTTTGAGAAGAGCATAAGCAAATTATCATTGAAAATTATAAAAAAAAAAATATTTCAGAAAAGGGTTGTCCATAAATGACGTAGCTTGTTAGGGGGGAGGGGAGTCTCGGCTACAAGGGGGAGGGGGGTGTCAAAAATCGTCAAAAAAAATCTACGTCATTTATGGACGGCCCCAAATGGTTTGTTTGGTTGGATAGCTGTCTTCGGTATTATTTCTGACAAACCTTAAAATTAAATATCTCAAAAAAGGTAAATTGTTAATTTTATTTGAAAAATATACCTTAAAAATTAATTATCTCAAAAAAGGTCATTTTTATATGTTATAATTCATTGCATTATGGGTTAGGATGGAGAAATTATGGATAAAAGTAGTTTTTGAGTAAAAAAAAATTGCATTTTTGAAAATTGTTGAAATACGCTTCAAAATTTTTGTTGACCCAGTTTTAGGAAAGTACGCATATTTTGCAATAAAAAAGGTTTTCGGAAAAAAAAAGGTTGAATGCTACCGTTTCCGAACTACAGCGGTTTTACTATATATTTTTTTAAAGACACTATACCGTCTTCAACCAGAGGTTGAACAGACTGAAGGTGATTCCCTGTATCACTCCTATTTCAACACTTCTTTTTCGATTCTTATTTCTAACAATCATCGAGCGCAACAGTAGTGGTGTTGCCGTTTTACATTTGAGTAATTCTCGCTGAAACCAGGCCGCCATTTACATAAAGTCTGGGATTTCAATTTTTCTTGCTTATTAGCTAGAATATGATAAAAAAGGATGAAAACCACTTTGGTTGGGTTAAATTGATGGACCCCTCGCTTGGCAAGGGGCTGACAAGGTGACAAAAATGACGATTTTTTATCAAATTGCACCTAATTTATCGCATAATATCTCAAAATTTAATGTTGTAACATGTACAAAACTTCACTTTTCTATGAAGGGGAAGTATAGACCTTTCATTTGAAGTTGACAAATTTTTGGCAGTCATCTTGGATTTGGTCGCTATTTTGAATTCTATCATTAAATTGCGATTTTCGCTGTGTTCGCAACCACCGATTTCAAATCCGAACTCATCATTAGAAACCTGAGAGTCTAAGCTTTCCAAAACATTCAAAAATTTAGGTTTTATATTGACCGCAACAATGATATATCGATGAAAACGTTAGGCGACCTCCTATTCTCCCATACATTTTGCTGCAGACGCCACGCGCATGCATGCGATTCCACCGATCCCGTTATCGCACGATCAGATGCGTGCGTGAGAATACGAAATCGTTATGAATTTTTTCAAGAATACCTTCAGAATTTCTTTCAGGCATTTCTTCAGGAACTTCTCCAGGGATTCTTTCAGGAATTCCTCAATGGACTTCTTCAGAAAAGCCTTCGTGAATTCTTCCATTGGCATCTTTCAGGGTTCTGATAGTGATTGTTTCAGGGATTGTGCTGAGAAATGCATCATGAATTCCTCCCACGATTTCTTCGGATTTTTTTTTTAAAGATACTTCTACAAGGATGCATCGATGAAATCCTCTAGGAATTTTTCATGATTCATGGATTGCTCAAGAATTCCTCTCGGGGTTTCACCAGGTATTCCTTAGAAAGATTCTTCTGCGATATCTATAGAGGTTCCTCCAGTGATTGTTCCAGTGTTTTTTTTTTCGAGAATTCCTTCAAGATTTTCACCAGGGATTCCCAAAGAAATGTCAACTGAGATCATTTTATGTATTTCTGCAAATGTTCCTTCAGAGATTTCTCAGGATTTCTCCATATATTCCTTCAACAATTCCACTAGAGATTGCTCTAATAATTTAATCTGGAATAATTTGAAGTATTTCAGCAGGAATATCTACTGGAAACCCTTTCAGAAAATTGAACCAGAGATTATCTAAAAATAAATTCAGGAATTTCTTAAAATATTGTACAAAACATTATTGTGGGAGTCCATCCAAAGATTCCAAAAATAATTCGTCCAGAATTTATTGCAGATATGGATTTCTTCATATTTTTTTTTTCAAAGTATACCTACAGAAATTCTTCCAGGAATTTGTTAAGAAAGCTTTCCTGGGATTCCCTAAAGAATTCCCCATGGGATTTCTTAAGGATTTTTTCCAAGGATTCACCTGGGAATTGCTTCTGTGTTTCTTTTAGAAACAACTCCAGGTATTATTTTAAAAAATTACTCCAAGGATTCCCCCAGGAACTCGTTTTAGAATTCCTTCAGGAATTCCTTTTGGTGATCTTTCAGGAACTCCTCCAGAAATTATTCCAGTACTTCCTCCAGGGATTGTTTAGGGATTTCCTTAAGAATGCCTCTTGAAATTACTTCCAGAACTTCTCCTGGGGGTTCTTCAGGAACTCCTGCAGGGATTCCTTCAGGAACTGCTACAGGGATTCCTCAAGGAGTTCCTTCACGAACTTTTCTTAGGATTCCTTCTGAATTTCTCCAAGAATTCTATCTGCGATTTTTTCAGGAAATGTTCCTAGGATTCCAGGAATTATTCCAGGGATTCCTCTGGGAATTGCTGCAGGGGTCTTCTAAAAATTCCTCCAGGGATTCCTACAGAAATGCCTCTAGAGATTCCTCTAAGAATTCCTCCAGAAATTCCTACAGGAATTCTTCTAGCGATTTTCCAGGAGTTTCTCTAGAGATTCCTCCGGGAATCCCTACAGGCATTCTTCTAGGATATACTTCCTCCAGGAACTGTTTGGGGGTTCCCTTAGGAATTTATCTTGAAAATGCTTCCAGGATTCCTTCTGGAGTTTCTTCAGGAATTACTCAAGGGATTCCTTCAGGAACTGCTACAGGGATTCCTTCACGAACTCTTCTAAGGACTCCTTCAGCATTTTTCCAGAAATTTCTTTTGGAATTTCTCCAGGAATTTTTCCAGGAATTCCTCTGGGAATTCCTCCAGAATTTCCTCCAAAAACTCCGCCAGAAATTCCTCTCGGAATTACTCTAGACCTAGAGATTTCTCTACGATATCCAGGGATCCTTCCAATAATTCCTACAGGATTTTTTTCAGAGATTCCTCCATGCATTCCTTCAGGACTTCCTCCAGGTATTCCTTCAAAGATTCCCCCCTGAAGGAGTTGCTTCAGGGATTCCTCCAAGAATAGCAGGAATCCCCCTAGGAATTCCTACAGGAATTTATCAAGGAATTCTTTAAGGGATTGCTCCAATAATTTTTCCAGAGACTCCTACAGGAATTCCTCCAAAGATTTCTCAAGGAATTACATCAGGGATTCTTCCAAGACTTCCACCAGAAATTTTCCTAGACATTGTTCCAGGAATGAATCCAGTCATTCTTTCAGTAATTCCTCGGAATCTTGAACTTATGGAGTTTTCTCCAGGAATTCTTTCAGAGATTCCTCCAGGATTTCTTCCAGATATTCCTTCAGGAAATGTTTCAAGGACTCCTCTAGAAATTCCTTCAGGAATTCCCCAGGAGTTTCTCCTGGGATTTCTTCATGAATTCTTCCAGGGATTCCTCCAGGAATTCATGCAGGAATTCTTCCAGAATTTCATCCAGGAATTTCTCCAGGGTCTCCTCGAGGAATTCCTCCAGAAATTACCCCAGGAAATCCTTCAGGGATTTCTCCAGGAATTATTCTAGAAATTCCTTCATAAATTCTGTCTGCAATTTATCTAGGAATTTTTCGAGGAAAACCTTCAGGGATTCCTTCAGAAACTCTTCTAGGATTTTCTCTAGGAATACTTTCTGGAATTTTTCCAGAGATTCCTCCAGGAATACTTCCAGATTTTCTTCCAGGAATTGCTACAGGAATTTTTCCAGGAATTCTACCCGGAATTCCTCCAGGAATTCTACCCGGAATTCCTCCAGGAATTCTACCCGGAATTCCTCTAAGAATTCCTCCATGAACTTCTTCCTGGATTTTTCCAGGGATTTCTTCACGAATTTTTCCAAAGATTCCCTCAGGGATTCTTTCTGAAATTCTTTCGAGGATTTCTGTAGTAATTCCTCCAGAAATTCCTCTAGTATTTCCTCCATAATATCCTCTAGAAATTCCTTCAGGAATTTCTGAAGGAGCCGGGGCCCGTGGCGTAGTTGGTCACACGTTCGCTTCATATGCGGATGGTCAATTGGTCATGGGTTTGATTCCCAGCCCCGACACTTGCAATTTTTCGTCAGTTGCTCTTCACCGAGAGCGGCTGACACTGACCCTCTTCTGAAGCCCCATGGCTCAAACGGACCCGAATACCTGGACATCGGCGAATTGCTACTCATAATGGACCCCCAATCGGACTGGAAAGGAACAACGGCCACCAATCATCCTTGTGCTCATCATTCTACCATGTAGAGTAGAAAAGTGAAAGCAGCAGAAAGGCAACCAGTTCGATAAAGGATAATAGAATACATCTAGGCTCTGTACAATACTGTAGGTACAGCTGTCAATTGAAATCGCTCACGTAGTGCCCTAGTGGACAATAGAGCTGTAAATTAGGTTAAGTGATTAAGAATAAAAAAAAAAATTCTGAAGGGATTTTTTTTTTCAGAAATTTATCCTATAGCTCCTCTAGAGATTCATTCAGAAATTCATCCAGTAATTGTTTCGAGAATTCTTCTAGATATGCCTCCAGGAATTCCTCCAGGGATTCCACAGGAATACCTCCAAGAATTCCTCCTGGCATTCCTCCAGGATTTTATCTAGGCATTTCTCCAGGAATTGCTTCAGGATATCCTTCGGAAATTATGACCGAAATTTATCCAGGTATTTCGCCTGGAAATCCACTAGGGATTTCTTCAGAAATTCTTCCATGAAATTCTCCAAGAATACCTTCAGGATTTTTTCAGGAATTTCTCCAGAGTTTCCTTCAGGAATTTCTTTCCGTGATTTCTCCAGGGTTTTTCCACGAATTTATCCAAGGATTACCCCAGGGATTTCTTCAGGAATTCATTCGAGGATTTCTCCAGAAATTATTCCAGAAAATCCTCTGGGAATTCCTCCATAAAATTCTCACGTGATTTTTTTATAAATATTTAGAAAAAAAAATTAAATAAAAATAAAAATCTCTCAGAATTTCTCCAGAGATTCTTCCAGAAATTCATCCAGTAATTCTTTCAAAAATTTCTCAACAGATTTCCCCAGGAATACCCCTTAAAATTCCTTCAGGCATTCCTCCAGGATTTTATCCAGGAATTTCTCTAGGAATTCCTCCAGGAATTACCCCAGGAATTTCTTCAGGAATTCCTCCAGGAAATCATCCAGGAATTTCTCCTGGAAATCATCTAGGAATTTCTTCAGATTTTCTTCCAGCTAATTCTCCAGGAATACCTTTAGGAATTTTTCAAGTATTCCTCCAGGCATTTCTCCAGGAATTTCTTCAGAGATTCCTTCAGGAACTCGTTCACGGATTCCTTAAGGGTTCTGTCCACGAATTTCTCCAGGGATTTTTCTAGGGACTCCTCCAGGAAATCCTTTCAAGATTCCTTCAGGAAATCCTGCAGAAATTCCTCCGAGGATTTCTCCAGGAAAACATTTAGGTATTTCTTCAGAAATTCTCCAGTAATACCTTCAGTATTTTTTAAGAGATTCCTCCAGGCATGCATCCGGGATTTCTCCTTAGATTTCATCAAGGATTCTCCCAGGGATTTCTTCAGGAATTCATTCGAGGATTTCTCCAGGAATTCATCCATGAAATCCTCTAGAAATTCTTCCAGAAATTTCTCAAGGGTTTTTATCCAAAAATAGAAAAATAATTGCAATAGAAATAAAAATTGAATTGAATTCCTCTAGAGATTACGCCAGAAATACCACCCAGTATTTTTTTTTTCAAGAATTTTTCTAGAGATTCCTCCAGGTATTCCTACAGGGATTCCTCTAGCAATTTCCACAGGAATACCTCTAGGAATTCCTCCTGGCATTCTTCCAGGATTTTATCCAGGAATTTCTCTAGGAACTTCTCCAGGAATTCCTCCAGGAATCACCCCAGGAATTTCTCCAAGCATTTCTCCTGGACATCGTTCAGAAATTGTGTCAGCCAATCCTCCAGGAAATTCTCTAGGGATTTCTTCAGAGATTTTTAGGAATTTCTCCAGGAATTGCCTCAGGGATTCTTACTTACTCTTCTCCGATAATTTCTCCAGGAATATTCCCAGAAATCCCTCCAGTAAATCCTGCAGAAATTCCTCCAAGGTTTCTTCCAAGAAATCAACCTGGAACTTCTCAAGGGATTTTTTCAGAAATTTTTCCAGGAATTCCTCCCAGAATTCCTCTGGAGATTTCTTCAGGACTTCTCCAGAAATTCTTCCAGGAACTACTCCTAGAATTCATCCTGAAATATCTCAAGGAATTCCTGCTTCTTATCCAAGAATTGGTCCAGGAATTGCACTCCGTATTTGTTCAGAAGTTCTTTCAGGCATTCCTCCAGGATTCTTCAAAGATTTTTTCAGGAATTGCTTCAGGGATTCCTCCGGGAATTGTTTCAGGGATTTTACCAAGAATTCCTCCAAGGATTTCTTCAGAAATTTTTCTAAGATTTCCTCTAGCAATCCCTCAAGAGATTTATACGGAATTTATTTTAGGGATTTCTTCCAGCACCACGTCGATTTGTGGAGAATATGCGAGTTTATTGTACAAAATACAACGTGATGACTGCTGAAGGGTTAAATAATGCTTTTAGAATATAATATAATTATATTGAATTTCATCTGTTGCGTTTAGTTATAAAAGGTAGTAGGTAAAAATTTTCAAAATGGTGCTTGACCCCCCCCCCCCCCTGACCGAAAAGCTGGCTACGCACTTGACAGGACCTCTTTGTCTCGCTTCCACCAATGTAAATGTTTCAAGATTATGAATCACTTAAAAGAGTAAACTACTCTATTTTGCTAAATAATAATGAAACATATCTCAATATTACGAAAAACATTGAATTTCATGTGCAATAAGCTAAAAATGATCGAATACTCTTAGTATGCTCTTCCACTGTTGATGTTTGCAAGCAGCAGCAGTGTTGGAGGACAGTACGGAGGAAATCTCACAAATAAAAATTATTTGCTTTTATTACTATCATGTGTGATTAAAAGTACAACAAAAATCATTCACAGAATAGTTTTCGATTTTACGACGTTTAATCGATGAATTTGAGTTGACTATTTCAATGATTTTGATTAATTTTATTGATGATTTGGCCCGCAAGATCGACATCACTGCGTTCAATGATCGATGATTGCGTCCCATCCATTCAGAATTACAATGACTGCCACCCTGAAGATTTTGGGTACTACTATGTATCATCACATCATGTATAGCTTTTATATATAGTATACATTTCCAAAAACCTTATAACATTTCATGATAGTTCACATTTCAAACAAATATATGACCTTTTCAAATGTTGGTCCAGATAAAAAATATATTGGCTTCATAAACGAACTTCTATACATCCATAAAGTTTCATCGGCTGATGAGAGGCTACTGAGCCTATATATGCACTGAAATAAATTTTGTTGGGGAAACTACCGATTCCATAGTAAAATTACTAACCGTACCTATGATTTTCAACCGACAACAATTTCCAGTTAATTCCACTAAAACACTGTCCACTTAACTAGCAGTGCAGTTAATATAACCAAAAATAATCTTAATTCAACAAATGAGCATTGTATTTTTAACCATACTGTGTTGTAAAATGCGTGTCCTGGAAAAATTAACAATGTTTTGTTGTTGAGACGACTATGCTTTTAGTTGAATTTACTACAATGCATTGTAATTTCAGTTACCTTAACAGATTTTGTTGTCGGTTGAGAATCATAGGTACGGTTAGTAATTCTACATGGAATCGGTAGTTTCCGCAACAAAATTTATTTCAGTGTGGTCATGTTGGATCAAAACACGCTGAAAAATATTCCCTCAATGAAGACATAAAAAAAGTTTTTTTTAGAAAACCTTTTTTTCCTTTAATATGTAACAGCAACACTGTTCGGAGAAAATGTAGGCAATCGAAATACCTTTTCCAGAAAAAAATCACCGATTTAAAAACATAGGAAAACATTTTTTGCAATATTGATTTTAATTTTTAAAACTTTTTTTTTCAGTGTAGAAAGTAGTTTTATATTTTTTTGATATTTTTCTAAAAATCTTCATAAAATTTCACGATACTCCACCATACAACACTTTTTTGTAGCTCTTGTCATTTTTGAGTTACATCGATTTAAAAAAAATCAATGAACAAAATTAGGCCCTCTTCAAAAGTTACTCTTGAAAAATTTCGAAAAACAAAGTATGCAAAGTTGCTTAGGAACACGTATTGTTTACGTCCACCAACTTTCATTTGATTCTGAGAGGGTGCTGCTAGCCCCATAGAAGGGTTGGCGCGAAATTCGTCATAGGCATAATGGGTGACTGGCATAATGGACGTTAGGCATAATGGACATACCTATCGTCCATTCCCAAGTATCATTTTTTAGTCCGATATACAAGAAGAGGTTCTTGAAACCATAAAAAAATAAAAATAAAAGATATTTGGTATTAAGGCGGTTTACAAAACCTCTACACGACTGATTAGTCATCAAAATGTTTTTTTTTAAGCTAATTATGCCTAACGTCCATTATTCCTAACGTCCGTTATGCCCTTTGTATTTATGCCTAATGGGATATACTCGTTTTGTTCAACCTAACGGACCTTCATGTGGTACATCAGTGGTGCTCAGGCTGGAGAATACCGCGGGCCAAATTTGCAATTTGGGATCGACCTGCGGGCCGCATAAATCATCAATACACAAAAACAACAAAAAGAACAATTCTAAAGCATATTTATTATTTATTGAAAATCTGAACTGTTCAGAACTTGTGTAAGGGTCAAACTTTATAATCTGTTGCCCTTCGTGGAGTTTAATTTAGATTCATGCTGCGCTGAATGCATCGTTATCTCTTGCCAGATGGGAGATCCACATGGACAGTTCGGTAGACGAAGCGCTCATGACTTTCTATGACAAGCTTCACGAGATCCTCGGTGACTGCGTTCCACGCTCTCGACACATAACTCGTTCCGTTCACAACAAGCCGTGGTGGACTCCCGAACTTCGTAATCTTCGCAACGTTCTACGCTCGCACTCGCTTTTTCTCCTCGAAGTCCACTGATGACAGAAGCTTCCTCCGCGACGTGGAGAATAGGTACAGTTCTCTTTTGCGCTCTTCATACGATAGTTACGTGTCTAGCATCCAGTCCCGGGTGAAACATGATCCTTCCTCCTTCTGGAGCTTCATTAAACGGCAGCGTTCCGACAATAGAATACCGGCTAATGTGGAATACAAGGGAGTTAAAGCGCACACTAACACTGAGGCAGCCAATCTCTTTGCCGTCTTCTTCGAAAGCGTTTTTACTCGCGCATCACCAGTGCCACGTCGTGATAGATTTGCGAACATGCCGGTGTTTGATATCCGCCTTCCAACCATGCAGCTGTCTGTGGAGGAAGTGATCAGGGCTCTCGAAGATCTTGACGCCGAAAAAGGACCAGGAGCCGACGGTCTTCCTCCTGTGCTGTTCAAGAATTGCGCTGTTGCTCTTGCGGTCCCAATTACGGATATATTTAACCGCTCGCTCGCACAAACGACATTCCCGTCCGCGTGGAAAAGTGGTGTTATAGTGCCAATTCACAAATCTGGGAGCTTCAATCGCGTCGAAAATTATCGTGGAGTCACACTGTTATGCTGCTTGAGCAAAGTTCTTGAGAAACTGGTCCACAATGCACTGTACACTGCCACCTTGCCGGTCCTATTCGAATGCCAGCATGGATTCGTACGGAATCGCTCGACCACAACAAACTTGATGTGTTACGTCACTGAACTATCACGCGAGATGGAATCATATCGCCAGGTCGATTCAATCTACATTGATTTTGCGAAGGCTTTCGACACGGTGCCTCATTTTACAATCGTAGAAAAGATGACCCACCTTGGATTTCCACACTGGGCGACAAAGTGGCTATATTCTTATCTCTCGGACCGTTCAGCATGTGTTTCAGTTAACTCGGCGCGGTCTTGCAACTTCGGCATCTCCTCTGGAGTACCTCAAGGCAGCGTTTTAGGACCCTTGCTATTCATCATTTTTGTGGACGACCTATACCAGCTGCTTGCATGCGGTAAGCTGTCCTTCGCTGACGATTTGAAATTGTATCGTGCCATCACTTCATCGTTAGACTGCGTGGCATTGCAAGAAGATTTGAACACGCTATTTGTGTGGTGCGGTGACAACGGGATGCTTATCAATGAAAGCAAATGCAAGGTTATATCTTTCACTCGCCGCAACACTTCGGTCATCAATCAGTACTTCATCGGATCGACTCCAGTACCGCGTGTTCAGTCTATTAACGATCTCGGAGTTTTAATCGACTCGAAAGTCCGGTTCAACGAGCACATTTCTACAGTTATTGGCAAAGCGTGGTCAGCGTTAGGTTTTATTCACCGGCATGCTTCGGATTTCACTGACGTCTACGCATTGAAAACACTGTTCTGCGCACTAGTTCGGAGCATTTTAGAGTATGCTGCACCAGTTTGGACACCGTTCCATTTAACGCAAACGTTAAGGATTGAGCGTCTACAACGTAGATTCTTGCGATTTGCGTTGCGGCAGCTTCCATGGTCGGATCCAACTAACCTTCCAAGTTATCCAGACCGTTGCCAGCTCATTAATTTAGAATCTTTGGCGGCGAGGAGAGTTAAACTTCAACGTTTGTTCGTCTTTGATCTCCTCAATGGTAACATCGATTGTCCAACACTTCTTGGTGAAATTCCCTTAAATGTTCCACCGCGACGATTCCGTAGCTCAACGCTTCTTGCAATCCCGCTTCATAGAACCAACTATGGCCAAAATAGTCCTTTTTGTGCGTGTTTGAAAGCTTGTAATGTAGTTAGTGCAGATTTCGATTTTAATATGTCTAAATTAGAGTATAAGAATAGAATAAGGAACCTAGTTTAATCAAACAATCTGTGCGTCCATGACGAAGATAGTGAACAATAAATAAATAAATAAATAAGTTTGGTTGAGAAAAACGTGTGAGCTTCAAATTGAAATTCAAACAAACAATTTAGAAGGTGCCCCTAGAATTGCCTTGAAGTCAATTCAAGAACTTTCAAGCAGCTTTTACAAAAATTTATTTTGAATCGCTCCAAAAAGGTTAGCTGGATTTTCTCCAGAAATTTCTTGTGGAGTTGCTCCAGAAGGTTTTCGAGAAATTTCTTGAAGTTTCTTTTAGTTTTTCTAGAACTCTCTTGGAACACCTCCAAGAACTCCTCTTAGACTTGCCTTTGGAACTGCCCTGAAGTTACTTCAGGAATTCCTCATTAATCGTTTCCAAAAATTTCTCCTAGAATAGCTTCCGGATTTTTCCGAAAATTTTCCAGGAGTTTCTTGAAGAGTTTTGTGAATTCTTTCCATAAGTCTCTTCTAAAGTTGATGAAATACTTCATTATTTAATTTCTTCAAAAATTCAATTTTTAACAATATTGTTTCAGAAAGTTTCTTCAACATTATCTTCTAAAGTTGCTGCATAAGTTGCTTCAAATTTATTGTTCAAATTTCCTCAGGGGTTCTAAGCACCTTTTGTGTCTTGATGCAGCTGGTCCAGGAATCTTGTTTGTAGTTACTCCTGAAAATTCTCTTTTTGTTGCTCGAGGAATTTATTCTGAAGTTGTTTAAGAAATTTCTGTTATAATTTCCATGCAGTATCGCTACATTGAGTTACTTCAGTTTTATTTTCTCCAGGATGATTTGAGTTTCTCCATATATTTCGCTTAGAGTTGCTTAAAATTTTTCTCCAATAATATTTCCTGGAGTTTCTCTAAAATTGTATCCAAAAGTTTCTGCAAAAGGGCACCGGAGACGCTTTATCAATCTCGCCTAAGGTTTTTTCTTTAAGTTCGTTCAGGAGTTTTTCTTGGACAATTCAAATTGGATTCGTAAGTTTTGTTTCGAAAAATGTGTAATTCTTATAATAGAAATTTGAACAAACAGTGAAAATTAAACAATATTGGCAACCAAGTTGAGATTTGTTGAGAATTTTGTCAAAAACTTCGTGCTTTGTGTTTTTATGTTCTTCGGAAAGGCGAAATGTGAATTATTTGCTCAGCGTTGCATTGACTGCGCTTAAAAACTGCAACTAATTTTTTAATGATTCAAGATTACATTTTAAACAAACTTTCATTTGATTCATACCACTTATAAATAACTACCTATAAGCTGGCTTCGTGACTTAGCTGAAATGCCGACATATTTCGGAGTTGCGATTTCGAATCTTACACACTTAGTTTTATTTCACGAGCTCGGCTGTGCAAATCTCGGTTTCTAATTTTTAACCGAGACTCAGCTAACAAGATGGTAGGTTGCTTAGCAACAGGGCGAACTATACTGATTCTCGGCATTTATCAGCTGAGATCTCATTAAAACATTTAGCTGACTACTCGGCTGTGCAAATCTCGGCATTCGTAAACCGAGATTCGGCATTCTAAATTAAGTGTGTACCAGAACGGATTGTTCTTTTTGTTTATTTATCATTTAATTTGTGTTCAACACTGTGAAAATTGATCAGCAATTTTTTTTGTTTGATTTCTTAATAAATTTAACGAGTTGTTTCAAATAATCGTTCAAAAATTTCGATTCGTCTTAAAGTACTCCGCGGGCCGCACCTTCAGGCTTGGAGGGCCGCATGCAGAGCATCCACTGTGGTACATATGGTCGGCGTTAAGTCAGAGGGGACCAAGTAACAAAATTGATGAAAATAAGATTTTTAGGGCATTTCATTAAGAATTTATTAAGCTGCTTGGAACATTCACCCAATTTTCTTAATGTTACAGTTAATGAAAGTTATGGCACAATTTTCTTTTGAATGAACTGCAAAATTCGATAATAGTGTGCAGTCAGAGCGGACCATATGCTTGATGTCAAGAGCGTTGAAAAAAATGTGTATTGGTTAAAATCCAATAAATAAAATAGTTTATCATCGAAATGTGATACGTTTCTAAATTATATGACTCCCTAACGTATTTTCTGATGATCATTGATCGAGAAAGCACGCGAAATTCCATTTTTATTATGGTCAATATCGTATTTTACAGATCATCGTGTTGAAGCATATTGGGGCATTTCGCGTGCAGACAGAGTGGACCATGTGTCTTTAAGAAAAATAGTTGAAATTTCCTTATTCTTCGTAATCCTTTCCAAATCAAAATATGTTTGTTTAGTAGCTGTTGGGCATCATATTGAAATGTACCAATACCCGTTTCATGAAGAAATTGATTTTACCGATTATTTAAGAATTGTGTACTTGGTTCACTCTGTCTGAACGAATTTTTGAGTAATGCCAGTCCTCTGAATAAATTATTATGAACTGTGTAACTACAATATTTCAAAAACGCACCGAACTATGAAAATACATTCAAAAGTTGTTAGCTATTGAATGTTCAAGCTAAGAATTCTTAAATAGCTCACTAATTGACTACCCTTAATGTGATACTGAACTGTTGCACTTGGTCCACTCTGATTGAACATAAAAATTGAAAATGGTAATCAACAGTGTAATAACAGAAATATCAAATTTTGAACTTCCTGCTCACATTATACACTACTCCTATCAACTGTTGTCCTGCTTGTGCATTATTTTTTCATCAAATATGTAAAACCTTGAGTGTGAACTGTAGTTGGTTGAAGATTTTCCAAAAACGGTTCAGTCAGAGTGGACTAAGTACAATCAATTACTTGGCAATTTCTCGGTTTCAAGCTTTATTTTACGTTTTTTTCGCGATCAATACAGAGCCATGCTGTGATGAATAGCTATTAAGATTTATGGCAAAAATTCAAGAACATTTGATGAAAAACTCAAAACTTATAGAGTTGCAAACTTGAAAGTCGTTTTTCTAGAAATTAAGTAAAAGACACATGGTCCTCTCTGACTTAACGCCGACCATATATCGTTCGAGGGACTCGAACAGGCGCTACTAACCGAAACAATACCAGAACTGTGTAAAACACTATTCAATGTAATAGAAATGTTAATATGTTATCAGTAATTTGATCCCGTACATAAGCTACGTAGACTCTAAGAGGCGATGGGGGAGGGGGTCCAAAGTACGGTCCACACAAATTTTCAAAATTTTGTTTACAGAACGGGGGGGGCGTCTGAAACGACCTAAAATAAGTATACGTAGTTTAAGGTCCATGGACTGGCAAACCTTATCGAATACAAATGTGCAGGCAAATGAATATTTTGCGCACTGCTCATAGGAGTTGAACCAGCCTAACGCTGAAAGTCTCTTTAATGAATAAATTATAAAAAAATAAGACGCTCAAAAATGTTTGCATACGCAATTGCGTACCAAACAACAACTTCGTTGATTGCTAAAATTTCTTTACAGGAATTTTAACACACAATCTGAAAACCTTAATTTTCATCTGATTCAAGAATATAATTATCGCTTTTTCATGTTGAAAAGCTTCTTTGCTTCTTAAGTGTAGAATTAGCTTAGTGTTAAAATACACATTAATAAAAACTAAAAAAAATCTTTGCTTCTTAAATATTCAAACGATTTGCGGTGAACCTCACATCCAGAGCTGCTCTTTTCGAAGAATATTTATCACCATCTTTACGGACACTTCCGAATGTGTTATTTTATGGTCACACACCTCATCGGGCACATATTTTATTACTTTCGCAATTTGCAGCACATCTACGAACAGGGGGGATGGTGTTATAAAATGCACATTTTTTTTTAGAATCATTTGTATAACCTCCAATGTTGCATATTTTGGAATTCTACAGTGAAATTGTTTTAAAAAAACCAGTTTGAATGACACAAAATAAAATAGTCCCTCTAGCAATCAAACTTTACATCTTTTACAGAATTTGCGTCAAGATCAAATAACTTTTTGTAGTTTGGAATGTGTCACTAACAAGAAATTTTTACTTTTTGATTGAACCAGTGTTGTTGCATTTCACCACGGTCTTCCCTAATCTCCCTGCCATCGATCCTAATTCACTTGGACGTCCCCCCCCCCTCGCCATTCTAGCCGCATTCGTGGATACTGGTTATGACCGTTATGACTGTTGCTGTCTGAACACAGGAGAAATTTCGTGGAAAATTGGAAAACAATCTCAAATACTTGCAATTCGCTCTTCTCGAGAAGACAGGTCTCGGTCTGGTCTGATCTTTGGCTCTTTGTTGTCTCGGCGACCACCACCGCACCGTGGCACATATCCCACACACCATGAATCCACAAAACCAAATCGAAAGCCGAGGAAAAGTTTTCCGCAATCAACAATCTTCCGACACGGCACGGTCGTCGGTGCTGGGTCGTCTTGGAACCGCACAAGTAACTTCCACATTTTTTCCTCGTTCAACCAATCCACAGTATTACTTTTGCTTGTCATCGTCGTCCGTCTCTCCAACGCCACTATGGGCGATTTCCATACAACCAGGCGGACGAAAATATTTTTATAATTTCTTTTCGTTTTCTGTGGTCAATACTATCAAAATAATTCGTTAATTTGCTTTTTCAGTATTTCTAGCTTAACTTTCCAAAAGGGCGTATAAGTATACTTATTAATTTAAAGTTAATTTAAAAATAAATCGATCCGTACTTTGATTGCAAATCAATATTTTTTAAAAAGCCTGATTCCAAAGTTGCGCAACTTATGCGCAAACTATTCCACCGTAACTTTCCAGAATAGACCCAGATTAAAACTGCTTTAAAACTGCTGGGATATGCGCAATTCAGCGCAAAAAAAAGTTGCTGATCAAAATATTTTATATTTGCGATATTTCAACGCCTTTCAGTGATTTTTTTATAATTTAGTTCTGTATAGAAACCTTGTGTTTTATTTTTTTTTTTCTTACAGCTTTTTAGTAACCTTTTCAATGATGTACTGAAAACTAAGCGGTTTCTCATGGAAAAATGGTCTAAAATAGATTTATGATAAACCGAGCATATCCGGCAAAAAGTTCTATTTTTCGTAAATTTCCAACTTTGATATTTCATATCTCAGAAACGCAAAATGCTAGAGATTTCAATCTTTGGGCTTTTCTTAATTGGAATGTTTACTTTCGACAAAAAAATATAACAAAAAGATTTGGTGAGGGTCACTTTTTCGATTTTTGTCCGCCTGATATCTTATAGTGCAACGTTGCTGGTGGAGGATATCGGAGGAAAATGGAACACCGGGCGACTCTCGGTTAGCGCGACAATCCAGCGCAGCTCCGGTGCGAAAAATTTATCCCTATATCATAAAGTTATTGCTCATAAATGATTCATGGCCTGTTTATGCACAGCTTAAGCTCCAGGTACACCGACTGTGTAATCTTCTCCGAGCTTTCCTGTCCCCCGGTTTTTGCGTGCATGAGCTCAAGCTTGGTCGGATTTTTTTAGCGGGAAAACAGAAAAAGCAGCTGATCTTCGAAGAATTTTCTTTCGACCCTCCTCAAGCTAGCCTTCGGAATGGTCTGAGTTAGGACCGGATGGGCAGCTAGTGACACTTCCGCCAGCAGACGACGAAGGATTGTGATGCTGTAATTCATCGTCGGGACCTTAAAACAGCGAAGATACAGAGCAAGTTAACAAATATACTATATGAACAATATAGGTCACTTCGTGTTTTCACATACAACGACATGGAGACGCCGTTTACGAATGATTACAGCACCACCTGTTGTCAGAAAAAGTCAATAATTGAATTTTGATCAATTTTAGTTTACCGTGCAAGGTGACATTTCTCGAAAAAAGATGTTAGGGGTGTCGAAGTTTTTTGTTCCCAAATAATCGATTAATAAATAATCGATTTACAATATAGGTACACAAACAAAATAATATTTCATTAGATGACATCTACGAATATAAATAGTCTACTTAGCTGTAAAATACTCAATATCTGCAGAAGAATTTGAATGCTCCCTCATTGTAAAGTCACCGAAATCGTTTAACTTCGAAATTTAAAATTTTCACCCTCAAAATTGGTTGAACTTGGCCTCGCAGTGGACACGGTTATATGTAATTCCAACCGATCTATCACATCACTCCCGTCCCGGGATTCGCGTAACCAAGAAGAAATTGATTAACTCTCAGAGTGCATTTTTACATTTGTTTATTTGCCAACGGGCTAGTACGGACTAATGATAAAAACAAAACAATCAACACAATTATTCAGCAATATGCTTCGTCGATACTCGTACACATACACACTCAGACAGATCTCATCAGTCATCATCATTCATCGTTATTATAATTCTAGTACAAGGGGGCTGTTACTACTTTACTCCAACAAAATTAACTTATATTTTGCCCTGGTGGTTGCTGTTTTCCTTTGACAATGGCTTTTAATGTCATCTTTCTTAATGTCCACGTATGTATGTCAGATACATCGGATTGGATAGCTTACAAAAAATCCGGAAGATCACCAACCAAGTCTCGCGTTTAGTATCATACAGGTGTATCTACAATGATCGATTTCTCTTCATCGATTTTCCCTTCGGATTATTCCGGGAAATACGACCAATATTCGGATGATCTCTGGGGGTGTTTCAGTAAAGGACTACTAGAACTAGCATCTAAAACAACAAAAACAGCCGAAAATGATTTGCTGGTTGTGAATACCGGGCAACTCACTGGAACAATCCGTTCCCAGCCATCTTAGCAAACTGCAGTAGAATCACTTGGCATAATACGGAACCTCACGATGGTGATGGCGACTAGCTCCGCCAACAGTCCACTCGTCAATGAGGCAGCATCACACTGACGACGACCCCGTCATGGTGCTGGCTGTCACTGATGCTTGCTAGGGGAAATACACGCATGAGAAATGCTACTCAGCTTTGTTCATACCCCACATTCTCCCTCTTCTCCGAAAAAAAAAAAGTTTTCTTACTAGCAGGCTTGTTATTTTTACGCTCAAACCCTAAATTTCGTTCTCTTCATCCTTATGGCACCAATGCAACAAGATACACTTCAAGATACAAGAATTAAGACGAATGGCCACATTTACTTTTTTGTTTAGTAAACGCACTTTTGTTAATATCGAACCTATATCATTTGATTGATAACTTGCAATGCTAACCGATCATCTATGGGGTTTTGCCGAGCTCCAATAAAAATAACTACAACACACGCAGTTGGGTGATGCGTCTTCTCTCCTTCAAGCGCACGTCTCGTTATGTAGCCGGCCCTGTTTTTCTCTCACTCAAATCAATCGTTATTCACGATTGCGAAAATTCGACGCATTCAACGAAAACGAACATATTTTGTAAGAATTATTTGTCAAAAAAGAAAAAAACAAGAGATTAACGAATTTGAGATTTATCAGACTAAAGATTCTGTATATCATACAACTCCATTTTAAATGCTTCAATATGATGGTACAGATGGACCATATATAACACACAAATGTCCTTCATTATACGAAAATAGATTCTACAAAACGAGTTCGAAAGAGGTTCTACAACATATTTTCAGTAGATATGTTTTCATTGCGTACTTCGAATTTTAAACTGTTTTACGATATGCAATTTTTATGGACGGTTTTCATTACACGTCCCTGCATTTTCCTCACGCACAGCTTTCGGCAGTTATCATGCAACACCATTTCCTTAGACGGGTTTCTTTACACATCGCTGCATTTTCCTGATGCAAACAATTTTCGGCAGTTTTTCAATAACGCCATTTCCTTGGACGGTTTTCATTACACGTCCCTGCATTTTCCTTATGCAGAAAAATTGTCGGCGGTTATCCAACAACGCCTTTACCTTGGACGGTTTTCACTACACGTCCCTGCATTTTCTTTATGCAGAATAATTTTCGGCGGTTATCTAAAAATGCCGTTTCCTTGGACGGTTTTCATTACACGTCCCTGCATTTTCCTTATGCAGAAAAATCTTCGGCGGTTATCCAACAACGCCTTTATCTTGGACGGTTTTCACTACACGTCCCTGCATTTTCTTTATGCAGAATAATTTTCGGCGATTATCTAAAAATGCCGTTTCCTTGGACGGTTTTCATTACACGTCCCTGCATTTTCCTTATGCAGAAAAATCTTCGGCGGTTATCCAACAACGCCTTTATCTTGGACGGTTTTCACTACACGTCCCTGCATTTTTTTTATGCAGAATAATTTTCGGCGGTTATCTAAAAATGCCGTTTCCTTGGACGGTTTTCATTACACGTCCCTGCATTTTCCTTATGCAGAAAAATTTTCGGCGGTTCGACACGCCATTAATTTGCCCAACCAAAAACCCGAGCAAAAACCAACCCAACCAACCAACGCCGCGAGTATTTTACGGCAACATTCACAATAGTCAAACACCTCTATCATCATGCACATCAACCTGTTTGCATTTACCATTCAACCGAGCGACAACACGAGCATGTACGATCCGAGGAATCAACGAAAGCACGACCATCCATGCCGAGCAAGAACATGAAGAAACATGCATGCAATCATCGACCGACCACCTATCCACAGCGTGCTACCAGTCGACAACAAAAATCAACCACGTCACCGCGCCTTTGTTCATGTGTTTGTGCTAGAACCAAGGCTAAAACAGAACGCGGTTGGAAAAACAAAAACTTTCCGCGCTCAAGCTTTCGTCAGGAACCGCAGAATTGCAACACCCACTTCACTGTGTTTGCAGCACCACCACACACTTCACACACCAAAACGATTTGTTTTCTCTCACTGTTTTTATGCCAAGTGATTCTACCTATTTTATGATTAACTTGTTATTGATTATGATGCACTCCTGGCAGGATCGCCAATGTGAATACCGGGCAACTCACTGGAACAATCCGTTCCCAGCCATCTTAGCAAACTGCAGTAGAATCACTTGGCATAATACGGAACCTCACGATGGTGATGGCGACTAGCTCCGCCAACAGTCCACTCGTCAATGAGGCAGCATCACACTGACGACGACCCCGTCATGGTGCTGGCTGTCACTGATGCTTGCTAGGGGAAATACACGCATGAGAAATGCTACTCAGCTTTGTTCATACCCCACACTGGTCAATTTATTAACCAAAGAGAAAGTCGATGAAAAGAAATCGATCATTGTAGATACGCCCGTATGATACTAAGCGCGAGAAGTGCACGTCAAATTTCTTGTGGCAGAGCACCCATTCCATGCTTACAAAAAATAAGCTCCGGGACCGGACCTGAGAATGAAAATATTTAATTTCGATTAATTTCTTTGTTCTTCCGAAGTGAACTGTGAGTTTATTCGAATACTGATAGTTTTATTCCGGACTAATCGGTTTCCTTGCGCCTGCGGCTCAGTTAGCAGCGGTTAGCGACGGTTAGGAACGGATAAATGCGGATTTTCCAATTAGAAAAAGGATATGTCATTCCCCTTGGTTTCCTCCTAGAGTTTTTTTTTAGAGATTCATTCAGGAGTTCTTTTTGAAATTTATCCAAGAGTGCCTTCAGAGATTGCTTTAAAGTTTTTTTTTCTGAAATTTCTCCAGAGGTTCTTCGAGGAACCCCCAGGAGTTCCTACTGAAATTACTCCAGCAATTTCTTCTGATGTTCCTTCAAGAATTAATTCTAGGAATCCTCAAGAATTCTCTTCTTGGATTCGTTAAGAGGTTCCTTATAGGATTTCCTTATAGGAGTTTCTTGGAGTCTTTCTTGGATTCCTGCAGAAGCTCCTTCAACGATCCCCTTCAGGAGTTTTTTTTTACGAATACCTCCCGGAGTTCCTTCTTGAATTCCTCCAAAGTTGTTTCAGTGATTTATCCAAGAGTTCCTTCAAAAATTCCTCCTTCTGGGAATTTCAACCGGGATTTACACCAGTATTCCTCCAAAAGTTCCTTCTGGAATTCACTCCGTCCTTTAAGGATTTCCACAAGGTCTTCTGGGATGAAGTGACTCTGTAAATCTCCAACGCGATTTTATATGAACAATTTAATTAATATTTTTCGAGAGATCTTTCCAGGGTTCCTTCAGAAGTTTTCTCTTTGAAGTATCAGAAATCCTCCAAGAATTATTTTTGTGATTCCTTCCGAGATTTCTATAAATTTGGAATGTCTTCAGAAGTCCTTTATCGGGGATTCCCAGAAGGAATAAGTGAATACTAGATTTGTAGTAATGAGTTGGTTTTTTGTATGGTGAGATGCTAAACAGTTTAGTGACACTGATTTTTCATTTGGGCCTAACTGATATTTTCGAGTTCTCTTCATCGATCCTCTCTTTGTGTTATCACAGAATGTATATTGAGTTTTCCAAAGATTCTTTGGTTGAAATGCGAAGAAGACGACTACATGTTGCTATAGAAACAAAAAAAAAATAATGATTTTGTTTGTTTTGATCAAGTTATTAGCGAAAGAGAGAGTCGACGAAGAGAAATTGATCAAGTCAGTTAGGCCCTTATGAAAAATCATTGTCGAACTCTCCGTTACTGCATTGAAACGGTGATGCTGCCTCAGCAAAACTTTGGGGAACTATGTTGTTGAAGTTGCAATAAATGAGAATACATCAACACAGTTACCCAAAGTTTTGCTCAAACAACATCAAATCAGTCTAGCAGTCATAAAACCCTTACTTTTTTATTACCATTATTGCAGTTACCATTTTATTGCAGTAACGGAGAATTTACTTTCTCATTATACAAAAAATCAGTTTATTACTACAAATCTAGTACTTCACTGATTGCGTTTTATTCATGGAGATATGTAATCCCAGAAGGAACTTTTGGAAAAAAAGCACAACGAATATCTGGAGGATTTTTTTCAAAACTGCTGGAGAGATTTGATAAAAAAAATGTTGGAGGATGGAGGAGGAACGCTGGAACGCTCTCCCTAAGCAATCCCGAAAAGAGTTCCTAAAATAATTCCAGAATTATTTCTAGGAGGAATCCCCCAAGAGCTTCTGTAGGAATCTTGGAGAAAAACAATCCAGGGTGCAATTCTTAAAGGGATCCCACAAGAAAATTCTTGTGTAATTTCCGGAGAAAATACCGTTCATAACTCACTAACGGAAAGCTCGTTTAGGGTCTTCTGTGTTTTAGTCTGTTATGTACGTTTATCAGTTTAACCCTTTATAAGGCCGAGAAAACCAGGCACGGAATCAACTCGTTCTACATTGGAATATAAAGCACATGTGGTGTAATGAACAAATACGATTTTATTTTCAAAAAAATCGATGGTCGATTTTGTATTAAAAAAATTGGTCTAAATTTCAACTTTTTGTCAACAAAGTTTAAAATGATGTTATTTGTGATGCGTTTATCAATCATGCTGATTTTTTGATAAGTTATTGCCCCAATATTCATGAGTTACATGTGTGGATTTGAAGTCGATTGGTCAATCATTTTGGACGATATGACAATTTTAGTACATGCCGATTTATAATAGTACATTTTTTCAAATGGCTGAGTTCCTAAAAGTAATGAAGCAATCAAGTTGAAATGTTGTCCACAAGTATAAGGAACATGGGCCTTTTATTCCCCATAATTTGATTTTCAATTTGCTGCCCACAACAGAAGTTCGAGCTTAAAAACCTTTATGCACCCAAAAATGGAAGTTTCTGGACAGACATTTTGTTCTAGAAAAGCCCATTCATATTTGTTATGGCTCAAAAAAATAATGAGTGTTCACAAAGGCCTAATGTGTCCATCAGTTAAAACAGAAGTTGTAAAAATTTTCTAAACGAACAGAAAAAAATATGTGTATAAGGTGGCAATATAGTTGCCACTGCCTTAAAAAGGGTTAAAGTTATTTCGCATGTCGCGAGTCGCGACTTCGATTTGGTGCTGCAACGATAATATACGCCAAAAAATGTTTAAGAAGAGAGGATTAAATTTGTTCTAATTTGAGTATATTTGAATAAAAAATCGATTAATGTTAATCGATTATTTCAGAAGAAATGGGCATCCCCATCATGCAATGACAGTTCGACAGAATAAACGTCATTAGGATAGCGCATGCATTTAGTGTGTAGTAGTACCTCTTCTGACGCTTGGTGGCGCCACATTCACTTAAAAGGTGTCGCCAAAAAATCGTAAGAGTGACCTATATTGTTAATATAGTATATTTGAAGTTAATCAGAGAATATTACGAGAAAATGTTTTTAGCAACAAAGCCAAGACTCAAGCTCTTCTCACTTCTTGTTCATATTCTTACAGTCAGTTACTTCTTGTTCATATTCTTAAATTACTAAAAATCCAACAAATTTTAAAATTATTTTGTTACAAAAAATGTAGCAAATACTACAATAAATGTGTTACGAAATTATGTTATAGGCAATTATTTTAATATGCATAGGCAATTATTTTAATATTTTAGTGATTTTTCACATTCACAAATCATTATATAATTATGTGTTTGATTGAAATACAGGTTGAATAATTCGCAGCACTTATCAAGGGGAATCCACATCGTGCGACTTTTAATCCTCCCCATTAGTTAAAACTATGGCACAGAGGAATATTCTTCTTAATGCGGAAAACTTCATCTTTTTTGGCGTAACGTCCCAACTGAGTCACTACTGGCGTAACGTCCCACAGTAATTAGCCGAGAGCTTTGCATGTGTATATCATGTGGCAGGCACAAAGATACTCTATACCAGAGGAAATCTAGAAAATATCCTTTACAAAATGTTCCTCGACCGTCCGGGAATCGAACCCGTCACCTCAGCATGGTCATACTGATTACCCACGTCTTTACAGCTGTGATAGAGGTCATTCTTGGGAAACATGTGCCATTTAAATGTTCGAGTTGTGGACCGAACATGAGTCCAAACTTGCGATTTCTTTATCCGTATAAAAGTGGTTGAATGGCAGGCAGATGATTCCGATTGCTTGGGAATCGAACCTGTCATCTTCAGCATGGTCCAATCATCTTCCTACGCGTTAACCACTACGAATATTTGGCTCCTAAATTGTCAATGAAGTACATACCTCCGGTTCTACCTAGCTACACGTTATTGGAGACACATATTCACGTTTTCGCTATTTTTTCTGATATGTTCCTACCGAGTGCCGGTACACATGCAAACTAAATAAAAAATATCATTCCACGAAAAGCTCCCAACACAATTTTCCCACGATTCGCTACAGGTTTCCTACGCAATAACCGACCAACCGTGGATAGAGAAAGGATCCGGCTAAGTAAATTAAACGAACTCCATGCAGAGTGAGCGAGCGGGACAGTTTGTTTGTGGGTTCTCGGTAAACGATGATGATTATTTTCGGATCATCGTGACATTTACATACATCCTACCTCGCTCTGTCTCTACGGGGTGTCCTGATGCAGCCATCGCCGCCGGTGACGGCGGGGTATCTAGAATTATTGAATAAATGAGCGGATGGAAAATATTTGATCCAATGCACGAATGCTGGGAAAAATATTCGATTATTCATGCAATGGGGTTGAAGCTTGGGTTGAAGCATTGCGGTTCAATAATGATAAAAGCTCTGATAAACTGGAATTTGCATCGGTTATTATTCTGGATTTTGATGCGAAAAATATGCCATAGCATAAACTGTTAATATAAAAAACACCTGCGTCTTATTCCAACACCAGCGATAATGTAACAGCGTGGGTGAAGCTTTTCAGGAAAGAATGCCAGGTGGAAACATTTGTGTCAGTATCAATCAACATTTCAAACTGAAGTTGAGATAGCTAACCACTCATTTTTTTTATTTATCATCGATATATCAATTGACTAGCCTCTGATCATTCAATTGACATCAGCTCCAGCATCAGTCAAGACACATATCTTTCCATTACACTAGTTTACAAAATAAAACGAAAGTCGTGAACTTCTATCAACCACCAAAAATTGTGATGCATGCATAATTATGTGCTGATATCAAGATCGTGCTTTAAAAAAATTTAAGTAGAAAATTGAGCTCAACAGTTTTCTAAAATATGGAATTTATCAAAATATAAATATCTTTCGTTGCAGTCAACCAATTTTCAATCTTTTTTCCATAAATAGAAACCCGGGTAGAGGTGAATAACAAACCAATAACTAAAGAATAACATATTTTGTCATCATATCTAAATATGCAGTTTTCTAGTTCTTTATGAATAGCTCAGGATGACACATAAATAACAAAATATGCTATCATTGTAAAACTTGTAATCGGCGAGTTATTATTAAAAAGTATAATAACATAATAACAAATGTTACTATCATATTATCCTGCCACAATATCAAAACAATAACACAATTAACCATCATATTAAAATATGTTTTTATTTTGTCATTCTTTTTGCTATTATTTTGTTATTACAATGGCAAAATCAGTTATTCTTTAGTTGTTATGCCATAGAAAATTAGTTATTAATTTTATTATTTTAACTCTTATTTCAAATAAACTAATACAGGTCGGACTCGATTACACAAGTTTACAAAATAAAACGAAAGTCGTGAACTTCTGTCAACGACCAAAATTTTTGAACCATAATTTAGTGCTGATTTCGAAACCGACCTTCAAAAAATTTTAAGTAGAACAGTTTTGAAGTTTTAGCTCAATATCGAGTTTTGCAACTTTTTAAAATATGAAAATTACTAAAATTCAAATATATTGCGTTTTGTTAAACCAATTTTAAATCTTTTTCCATAAATTAAACGCTGAAAACAATACCATTCGATCATCTGAATGCAGGTTTTGCCTCAGGTTGATGAAATTCAAGATATTGGCGAGTTTTAGGGACGATCTCCTTAAATTTTAGAAAAATTCCCAAATTTTTTTGAAGAAATGTATTTTTTTCAACAAGAAAAAACCAACTTAAAAATTCTCTCTCGACGTTTATTTGACATATCATATGTACGCGAGTTACAGTAAAAATTTCAGCTCAATCGGAGCATTGATTACGGAGAATGAGATGTTTGAAGTTAGCGACTTTGCTTAAAAATAGAACAAAAATCGATTTCAAATCATCAACCTTGTATGGAAAGTCGAAAAAAAAATCCGCTCTACTGTATTTTTTTTCTTACGCGTTTTCGAACTCAGGGCATGATTCTACACCAAAAACGATCATCAGCTTACCGAGTTCAAAAATGCTGTAAACTAGTGTTATCAGGTTCAGTTCAATCGGAATATTGGTTACGGAAAAAAGAGATGTATGAAGGATGCAACTTTGCTTAACAATAGAACAAAATTCGATTTCAAATTGACGGCCTTGTATGGAAAGTCAAAAAATATTTCCTCTCTACTGTATTTTTGTTTTCCTTCACGTTTTCGACGTCAGGGCATGATTCTACACTAAAAATGATCATCAGCTTACCGAGTTCAAAAATGTATGTAAACTAGTGTAATTGATCCCCAGATAGGAAGCATAATATGTAGTGGCGTCTGTTTAAAGCATTTACCATCATTGATGACGTCAAACCCGACATAAACCTACCCAAGTAACACACTTGTCACAGAAGAGTCACGGCGGCGCAGGTTTTTGTTGCGCAGAAGTCACTGTGACTTACTCTAACAAATAAACACTTACTTGCTAGAAATAAGACATAGTGACTTCTGCGCAACAAAACCTGCGCCGCCGTGACTCTTCTGTGACAAGTGTGGTACTTGGGTATCATTGACCTGTTTTTATTTTGACCGCCAAACCCAACATAGACCCAACAATTGTACGATGTTGGTCCTACAGTGACCCAACATTCGATAAAATTTGACACGACTTTGACCCGACATTTGATAATTTTTCAGTCTGGTGGAATTGTGCCGGGTTTTTCGTGTTCCGTACCCAGATAGTCATTCGAGTAATAATTCATTCAATTTACAAAGATTCGCTTCTCATTTGATAGGTGTTATGATTGAATGAAATCGTTTTAAACATATCCCTAAAATAAAAATTACTGAAAAAAATGTTGGCCACTGTACAAATGAATGAAATGAATTTTTGCAGCACTGGTGTGTCTCATCGTTATTTCTACATAGACTTCAAGGAAAATTCAGGGGTTCCTGTAAAAAAACATTCAGAGATTTCTTAAGAAATTCTTCCAAGAGTTTTACAAAATTTTCCGAGATTTCCCTCAGAAATTTCTCCACGTATTTTTATTTTATTTTATTTTTATGTCCAACCATTTCTTCATGAATTTCTCTACAGATTTAAAAAAAATCTTCCAAGGAATCGATTTTTTTTTTCAGGGGTGCCTTTAGAAATTCCCCCAGCGATTCCTCCACAAAATTTACAAAAAGTTCTTTTAGAAAACCTTACTATTTATCTTCAAAAATTCCTCAAATATATTATTTAGTAATTAGCAGGGATTTCTTCAGAAATTCCTCTGGATATTTTTTTTGGAAATTTCTCCAGGAATCCTGCAGATTTTTTTCTTCAGAAATACTTTCAGGGGGCTTACATTTTTTTTTACAAAAAATCCTTTTGAAATATCTCTAGAGATTCCACCGGATTTTTTTAAGAATTCCTCTAAAAATTTGTCCAGAAAATCCTAAATGAATTATTTTATAAAATCTACCAACGATTCATTCGGAAATTTTATTCAGAGGTTGCATTAGATTTTTTTTCCAGACAGTCTCTCAAAAATTCCACTAGGGAATCACCCAGAAATTACACAAGAAATTCGTAAGAAAATCTTACATGGAATGCTTGAGAAATTACTCCATCAAATTCTTCAGTAATTCGTCCTGGGATTCTTACAGCAATTTGTTCTGGGATTGCTTAAGAAATTGTTATTGACATTTCTTCGACAGTTTCTTCAGAAATCTTTCAGGGAAACCATTCGGGGGAAGGGGGTGGTGTTTCTCAGAAAATCTACTAGAAATTCCACAAAAAATTTCCGAGAACTTCTCCAAACACTCACCCAGGAACTACTTCAAGGATTTGTTTTAAAAGTCCTTTAATTTGATTTTTTTTCTCTAGAAATTTTTAAACATTCCTCCAGGGATCAAGAAATTTCACATGAACTTCCTCCAGAAATTTCTCGAAAACTTAATATAGAAAGACTTACATTCAGTGCTTCTTCCAGGATTTCCTTCAAAAATTCTTCTATAGATACCTCCAGAAATTTCTTCAAGAATTCCTTAAAAAAGCTTTTTTCTGAAATTTACCCAGAAAAGTTGTTAGGAAGATAACAGGAATTATTTTCATAAATAACGTCAAAGATTCCGGAGGAGGTATACGGCTGGGAGGTATGTTGAACTGTTTTGGCTTTCTCAGTCTATAAGAATTTTGTCTTCTGTCGATGTTTCAGTCCTGTTTATTGGACGTTTTGCTTTCCTTTTTGATTCCTCCATAAATTTCTCCAAGTATGTATAATTTAAAAAAAAATCTTCAGCTATTCTTTCAGAAAATATTTCATAGAAACCATCTTTGGAAACCCCTCCAAAAGTTTCTCGATGGGCTTTATTTTAGAATTTCTTCTATGGATTCATTTGGAAATCTTCCAGCGATTTTCTTGATGGATTCTCTTACATATTCTTCCAAAATTTCCTTTAAATAATATCTTCCAGAGATTACTTTCGAAAATCCTCCAAAGCTTTTTTTAATCTTTCTAGAATTTCTGAAATTCATTTGAGGTTTCCTTCAAAAGTCCCTCTAGAGATTCCCCCAGAAATCGCTCCAAGAATTCCAATAGAAAAATTTTCATAGATTACTTTCAAAATTACTGTATTTATTGCAGTAGAAAATCTTACAATTCGTACAATTCCTATACTAACTCTTTCATGGGTTGCTTCAGGAGTTTTTCTATGAATTCGATTGGAAAATTCCAGAGAAATGTATCTTGAGGGATTCCTTCAGTGATCTTTGTATAATTTCTTTCAGTATTCTCAGCATGAATTCCTCCGGGTGTTATTTTATGTATGTTCTCAGAAATTCCTCCATGGTTTCCTCCAAGGTTACTTTAAGAAATTTGTCCACGAACTTTGAAGAGGTTTTTCTATGAATATTTGCAGAAGTTCATCAATGACTCTGAAACTACTGAACCGATCGGAGGGAAAATTTGTATGTGGGTTCTTTTGGGGCCGGGGAAGGTTTTTAGCTTGGTGTGAGACCCCTCCCCTGTCTGGAAAGGGGAGCATCCACACAAATGAGTTTGCGAGGGACGTCCCTATGGAGCTGCATGTCAAAAAACACAAAAGGCAGGCAGTACGACGTTTGCCGGGACAGCTAGTGATATTGTGCAGGGATTTTCTAACGGAACACGACGAATCGGAACCGTCGCTCCTGAAATCGTCGTTCGAATCATCGTTCGATTGAAGAGCGAGACAGCAGCCAAACGGACATATCGGTTTGACAAATTTAACTTAGGAGAAACACGTGCGAAAGATTCGCTCGATCAGTTGGTGTCGTTTGTTTTGATCAAGTCTGACATTTCTTCTATGCTGTTCATGCTACCAGCTGCTGGATGAGCATAGTTGGAGGGGTGTTCCGATGCATTTTCGGAAGTGTTCACCGAGATGAAAAGATTTTGTTCTAAGAATTTTGGTATTTTTTTTTATAGTTCAACATTAGCTTTTCGATGAGTGTTTCATATAAAATTTTGCAGAGTATCAATTTCAATTGTCGTTTAAAGTAATAAACGCATTTATTTAAAAGTCTGGAATTTTACTAGAACGAATTCAAACGCCCTTTTAAATTGAACGGCGATTCCCAAATAGTTCAAGCGAATTCCCTTGGAATTCATCTTCGATATAAATCCATTTTGTTGTGAGGAGCAAACCAGTCGTCACATTATTTTGCTATTTGCTCTAGAAATTAGGCCGTTACAAATATTTATTTCACTTTTTGTCCCACCACTCTTTGGCTCGTCGAGGGGGGGGGATAAAAATAATAAAGCATTTAATCTGAAAAATATTTAAAACTCATCGGATTTGTTAAAGAATTTTCACCAAACCCCCAAAATTTTGATAAATATTTTTTATCTGCCCCCTCAAAATGCAAAATTCAGCCAAAAATTTTTGAAGGGGGGGGGGACAAAAAGTCAAAATTAAATTTGTATCAGCCTTATATATTTTTTGTGAAGGAATTTATGAATTTAGCGGCAATTACCGATAATCAGATATTATCTTGACTGCCCTATACTTACTAACCTTACCGATCAGGCTAAGGCCTGGGTGGCCTCTGCTGTACATAGTAGCCGTCTCCATTCCACTCGGTCCATGGCTGTTTGTCTCCAGTTCCGCACTCTGCGTAGGGTCCGCAGATCGTCCTCCACTTGGTCGACCCACCTAGCTCGCTGCGCTCCACGTCTTCTTGTACCGGTCGGATGACTCTCGAGAACCATTTTAGTCGGGTTGCTATCCGACATCCTGATGACGTGACCCGCCCACCGTAGCCTCCCGATTTTCGCGGTATGGACGATGGTTGGTTCTCTAAGCAGCTGATGCAGCTCGTGGTTCATTCGCCTTCTCCAAGTCCCGTCTTCCATCTGCACTCCGCCGTAGATGGTACGCAACACCTTCCGTTCGAAAACTCCAAGGGCGCGTTGGTCCTCTGCACGTAGGGTCCATGTTTCGTGCCCATAGAGGACGACCGGTCTAATCAGCGTTTTGTAGATGGTTAACTTCGTGTTACGGCGAACTTTATTCGATCGTAGAGTTCTGCGGAGTCCAAAGTAAGAACGATTTCCTGCCACAATGCGCCTCTGAATTTCTCTGCTGGTGTCGTTGTCGGCGGTCACCAGTAAGCCCAAGTACACGAATTCTTCAACCGCCTCGTTCTCATCACCGTCGATATAAATTCGGGGTGGCGGGCGCGGTGATTCCTCCCTGGAGCCCTTTGCCATCATGTACTTTGTCTTCGACACATTAATGACTAATCCGATTCACCTGGCTTCACTCTTTAGTCGGATGTACGTTTCCGCCATCGTCTCAAATTTACGAGCAATAATATCAATATCATCAGCGAAACCAAGCAGCTGAACGGACTTCGTGAAAATCGTTCCACTCGTGTTTATCCCCGCTCTCCTTATTACACCCTCTAATGCAATGTTGAACAGCAAGCACGAAAGACCATCACCTTGCCGTAACCCTCTGCGAGATTCGAAGGGACTCGAGAGTGTCCCTGATACTCGAACTACGCGATCCATCGTTGCCTTGATCAATCGTATCAGTTTATCCGGGAATCCGTATTCGTGCATAATCTGTCATAGCTGAACTCGATCGATTGTATCATACGCCGATTTGAAATCAATGAACAAGTGATGTGTGGGCACGTTGTATTCGCGGCATGTCTGCAACACCTGGCGGATGGCGAACATCTGGTCCGTTGCAGCGCGTTCACTGTTACATTTGTCAATGTCCCATTAAAATAAAATAAAAATTAAATGTATTGTAATTTGTTTGCATGTTAGGAGCTAGGAATTTTGTATTATAATTAAATATTTTTTGAATTTGTACCGCCCATTGGCACGCCGTCCGCTACCAATGCAACCGGGAGCTGTACCCGCTACCACGATGAATGCAGTTGGCATGCGTGGTAGGCAGGAAATTCCTCAACTGCGAGAGAGTAAGGCGAGAGAAAGCCCCAACGATGGGGCTTGAGGAAAGAATAGCGTCGAGGTTGCGGCTATTCAGTTTCGAGCCAGCAAAGAAGTCGGTCGCGGTAAAAAGTTTTGTGAGATTGAAAAATTGTGCTGTGCGGTGGGTGGCCAATTCAGTTAACCCGGTTCGGGAAGTGCGCGATCATTAGGGGGACAGAACTTCGGAGTTCGCATGGTTCAGAAGTACCCCGCGGAGCGCGACGACAGTGCGATTATGTTATTAGCTCCACCGCTAAGAACCTTATTAAAGTTGGTGTAACGGGCCACCCTAGTGCGGGAAGTGGATTTCCGAAACTAAAATCCGAAAAGACGGGTAGCTCCACGCGTGTATCAAGACCACTTAGATCGCGTCCTCGACCTATCCACCCCTTCCGCGAGTGTCCGAGTGCTGAAATCCGTGAGTAATTTGAAAAACCGACGCTTGCGAAGCTCTCCACCGCGTGTGCTAAGAAAACCCTCTAGATCTACACTTCGGTATCGGCGCCCCCCATCTTCGGCGTCGGAGGTGACGACGCTGAAAGCGGAGCGACGGCGCGGGCCCACCCTAATATCATCTCGAACGGCAGAGTAGGCAGCCCCTGAGGTTAAGGTAGGTTGCATGCGAACCCCTAAGTTATATTTGGCGCCCAACGTGGGGCCCGAACCGAAACCACCTCCCAGGATTTGATAGTTTTGGGACAGTCAGTGGCGTCAATTTCAATTTCAACGGGAGCGATTCCGAAAAATACAACACCTCGCTCTACTCCAGCGTTCTCTAACCACACTCCATCATCTACCGGGAACGAAGATCTGCTTGTTTCCGATCAAATTGCGTCAACTTCTGTATCAGTTGCTAGAACCCCAATGTCAATTAGTGCACCGGTTGTTACATGTTCGTTGTCGGGTGGAGTGCAGCTCACGTGGGCGACTCCTAGTTATCAAGTGACATCGCGAGTGCATAGAGCGAGGCAGGTTCGGTTCGACACAGGACGTGAATTTCCAGTAAGTGTGCCTGAGCATTCGAGTGATACGGTTTTAAGTGCAAGTGGACAAGGTGACACGCGAAATTCAATGGATTTAGTGAGCGGATCAGAGCAAGTAAATGCCGGTGTCTGGCAGCGGGAAGATAGTGCAACACCTGTACATGCCGCGATTACATCTGAACCGACTATATCTGCGACTAGGCGTGTGTCAGTTAACCGGGAAGTGTACGAGATTCCGGTATCGTCGCAATGGTCAGATCCTTACGATTTCCCCCGTTCGGCTCCCTCCATTCCTCAATATAACCCTTACCAAATCCCACAATTCGAACAATATTGTCCTTTTTCAATGAGCACTGCTCAGGCTTATGCTCAACGACAACCACAACCCCAATCATTCAATCCTTTTGCAGGATCGAATTATCCACAATCAACACCTGCAATGCATCGAACAGCAGATGTTCTACCTCCCAGGTCTGAACCACCAGTAGCTGATCTACTTGGTTTGGATTTGCGAAGAACACCTGTTCAGTCTTCGATCCCAAACCCAACGTTCAATCGAATTGGCGACAATCGCGGATCAAGTCCGAACAACGTTTCTTTTCAAAACGTTGGGCCTTATATTCCCGCACCTGCACCCTCCCTCAATCCCTACCAAGACTTTGATTTCAACCCCGTGGCAAATCGTACCAAGACCATACCGGTAGTGAAGTGGCCGATGAAGTACGCAGGTGATGATCGAGGAACCGGACTGAACAGTTTCCTCTGGGAAGTTAACGACTGGACCAAATCAGAGCAAGTTTCAGAACCAGAGCTGCTGAGATCCTTCGGTAATCTGTTGACTGGCAAGGCGAAGATGTGGTTCACGAGTAACAAACATCGATTCACTACCTACTCGGAACTGATCGATAGTCTAAAAGCTACGTTCCGGCATCCAGACCTGGATCATTACTTGTTGATGGAAATTCACCAGAGGCGACAGCAGAAAACTGAATCGTTTTTGGAGTTTTTCTTGGAGGTGGAGAAGAAGTTTAAAAGTCTATCGAACCCCGTATCGGAAGTTGAAATTGTCCATGCCGTGCGCCGAAACATGCGTGCTGAATACAAGCGGGCTTTGATTGGGAGAGAGTTTCATGACTTGTTCTCCTTGCAAATGGCAGGACAAGAGGTGGACGCTACGAACACATACCTCCTCTCTAAACCTCAAGCACAAACTAGTGCCATTCAAGCGACAGGAAAACCACCGGTTCCGTATAATCCCAACCGTAAGGAAGGACCGTCAACGCAACAATTTTCGAAAGGTTTCAGTCAAGGAAGGAACCAGCCCACCAAACCCACTCCTGGATTCAGGTCGAACAACCCGGCCAGTAAACCAGCGTTTCGGAAAGACCAGCGTAACAGTAAGGACGGAAAGCAACCGAGCAAAGCGAGGCCAGAGAAGAATAGATCCAGCGACTCGGAGGCTTCAGACGGCCCCTCCTCCAAAGACGTCTCCAAGGGAGTGGAAACCCAAATCCGTACGCATGTCCCGTTGAACGACAAGTTTGTCTGTTTTAACTGTCGGAGCCAGCAACACATGACAGACCAATGTACCCAGCCGTACAAAGTCCACTGTCAAGTGTGTGGATTCCAAGGATTTCCCACTCACCGTTGCCCTTTTTGTTCAAAAAACGGACAGCGCCGGAAGGACAACAGTCCTTCCAAATAACAAATTCAACCGATTCAGACTCTTCGCCTGAGCTCTCCATTGACGAGTCGCTCTCGGCACTCGGATATGTAGAGTCAGTAGACGAACACGATGAACCTTCCTCGGACGTCGTAAATACTACGGTCCTATCTGTCGTTCATGACAATAGGCCGTACATAAAACCCACAATTTTTGGAATTTCTATCCGCACCCTTTTGGACTGCGGGAGCCAGAAAACTTTGATTTCTGCCAAAATTGCTTCTTTTTGGAAAGGTCCTAAAACAAAGATTTTCCCCAGTAGTCTTACTCTCACTAGTGCCTCTGGTGACGCGCTCAATGTGGTAGGATGTATTTATCTACCGTTCAATTTTAGGGATAAAATCAAAGTTTTAGAGACCACTATTGTAGAAAACCTTCCTGTAGATTGTATTGCAGGGATGGACTTCTTCTCTGCTTTCAACCTTCACATCTCACAAGGAACAGATATACTGTTCCTCGTGGATCATGAAGAATCCCCTGACAGTAACCCACCTGATCTCGTTGAGCTTAGCTCCGAGCAGGAAGCGGCACTGGAAATTGTTAAGCAGAAGTTTAAGCCAGCTATGTCAGACCAGCTCGAGGTAACCTCGCTGGTCCAACATTCCATACAACTGACGGATGAATTCAAAGATTCTCCACCAATACGGGTATCCCCATTCCCGTATACGCCTGCTATACACAAGGCCTTGAACGAAGAGATAGACCGTTTACTTCGTCTCGGAATCATTGAAGAGTCGTCTTCCGAATGGGCTCTTAATGCGGTTCCGATTAGAAAACCTAATGGATCTGTTCGGTTATGTCTGGACGCGCGGAAGCTAAACGCCCGAACCAAACGAGACAGTTATCCGTTAGCGCATGTCGGTCGTATCTTAGGACGATTGGGCAAAACCCGATATCTAAGCACAATCGATTTAAAGGATGCTTTTCTTCAAATCTCTTTGAGCGAAGAATCGAAGCCGCTGACCGCGTTTTGCATACAAGGTCGCGGAATGTTTCAATACACCCGTCTCCCGTTCGGCCTAACCAACAGCCCAGCAACTCTATCCAGATTGATGGATAAGATCCTCGGAGCTGGAGAGCTGGAGCCATGGGTGTTTGTCTATCTAGACGACATCATTGTGGCCAGCGACAGTTTCGAAGACCATATCCGCCTTTTGGAGGAAGTAGCGAGGAGGTTAAGAGAAGCCAATCTGTCGATTAACCTCGAAAAGTCGAAGTTTTGTCGATCCGAAGTTCCGTTTTTGGGATATCTATTGTCTTGTGATGGGCTCCGTCCCGATCCGGCCAAAGTTCAGGGCATCCTGGATTTTGAGGCTCCAAGAACCATTCGCCAAGTCCGACGCTTCCTCGGAATGGTAAATTATTACCGGCGTTTTATACCGGACTTCAGTACGCTCTCGGCACCGATCTCTGACTTATTGGCAGGAAAGCCGAAGGTCGTGCGCTGGTCTAAAGAAGCGGAGGAAGCTTTCCGAACAATCAAAGAGCGGTTAATTGCCGCTCCTATACTTTCAAACCCCGATTTTGAGAAGGAGTTTATTGTGCAAACGGATGCGAGCGATCGCGCTGTAGCAGGTGTACTCACTCAAATTCAGGGCGGGTCGGAAAAAGTTATAAGCTTTGTTTCCCAGAAACTGAACGCGGCCCAACAAAACTATTCGGCTACCGAAAAGGAGGCCCTCGCGGTGCTCGTTTCGGTAGAGAAATTCAGGGGCTACATTGAAGGTAGCCACTTTACCCTAATAACAGACGCGTCAGCACTGCAGTACATCCGCAATAACAAGTGGCGACCTTCGTCGCGGCTAAGTCGGTGGAGTCTGGAGCTGCAACATTTGGATATGACCATAGTCCACCGCAGAGGTGTTGACAATATCGTCCCGGATGCACTGTCCCGGAGCATCTGCGCTGTTCGAGCATCCCAGGCAGGAGGAACGTCGTACGAGGACCTGATCGTCAAGGTCGAGGAAGAACCGGAGAATTACTCAGATTTCCGTTATGAGGACGGGCAGCTATGGAAGTATGTTCCGGTCGATGAGGAACCTTACGATGTGAAGTTCGAGTGGAAGATGATCCCGCCGCCTGGAAATCGACAACGTATTATTGAACAGGAACACGAGAGCTGTTTCCACCTGGGAGTAGAGAAGACGCTGAGCCGTCTGCAGCTCCGTTATTACTGGCCTCACATGGCATCAGAGGTCCGAAAATTGATTCAAAAATGTACCATTTGCAAAGAGTCCAAACCTGCCACGGTCCCAACGGTACCGGTCATGGGCAAGCAGAAGTTAGCAGACCATCCCTGGCAGATCATTGCCATGGACTACATTGGCCCGTTACCCAAGAGCAAATCGGGGAACATCCATCTCTTGGTGATCCAGGATTTATTCAGCAAATGGTGCCAGCTTCATCCCGTGCGAAGGATCGAAGCCGGGAATCTCTGTAAGATCCTGCGGGAAGGGTGGTTTTTGAGAAATTCTATACCCGAAATCGTGTTGACAGACAACGCGTCAACTTCCCTTTCGAAAGAATTTAAAGCTTTGTTGGAACAGCATGGAATTCGACACTGGACCACATCTCGCCACCATAGCCAAGGAAATCCGGTAGAAAGGCTAAACCGATCGATCAATGCGGCCGTGCGAACGTATTGCCAGAAGGACCAGCGAAGCTGGGATTCCAAAATCGCTGACATCGAGCATGTGTTTAATAACACGGTGCACTCCTCCACTGGATTAACCCCGTTTTTCGTGACGAGGAAGCACGAAATTGCCCGAAGGGGAGAAGACCACCTGAGAATGCGCCGAAAAGAGGAATACTCACCCGACAACCAGCGAGATAACCAACCGCAGATTTGTGGAGAAATCTACGAACTGGTTCAAAAGAACCTGAAGAAAGCTTACGCAACCGGTGCTCAGCGGTACAACTTGCGTAAACGCGTGCGTCCGGAAGAATTTAAAGTGGGTCAGCAAGTGTACAGACGTAATTTCAAACAATCCAACGCAGGAGAATATTACAACGCCAAACTGGCGCCCATGTATTTGCCCTGCAAAGTGATTGCGAAACACGGATCTAGTTCTTATGAACTGGAAGATCTTGAGGGAAAAAATCTAGGGACTTGGCCAGCCGAGCATATCAAACCCTAAATTACCTCTTTCGTTGCGCTTACCATCGTTCCTTCTTTTCTATACTGTTTCCTGTTAATTTCAAATTTCAATTCTAGAGCCAGAGAGTGAGTGAGCTCCCTCTCCGACCCACTTAACAACTGCTACTCTCTCAAGTGCACTGAGAGGTTTTGCATGCTGTGAGTGGTTCCAACCTTCTATGTGACGTCCATTGTACCTCTCGGTGGGAGTAGGGTTAATCAAGGATTAGCATAGGAGACTTACGCCAACGCCAGGAAACCCCAGGCGTGGATTATTTTATCGGCCGGCCGATACAAAAATAAGTTTTATTAAACTCCATCACCAATACCGATCGCGAGAAACCTAATGTGTCTTTCAAACGGAAAGATGGTCAAAATAGGGAATTTCTGAGCGATCAAATCCAGGGGGAGGAAGGCTCACAAATGGTCTTAGGGTTTTGTTGTGAACGGGACAGCTAGAAGAGTAGAGCGATTGGATCCAATTTCGAAAGATCTTCCACCAAAGCCAAGTAACTAGAGGTTGCAGCTGCTTATCGATTTAGATGGGACGAAGATAAATAGTTGACCAGCACCACTCTTGCAGAATGCAGAGTGATACGAATGTTCGAGGAGTTCGATAAACCCTGCTTAGGATTCACCGTGATGGCGTTGCTAGATCACGGGGATCCCCCAAATTGCGCGTACCCGACTCGAGCATTCACTAAATCCTGAATAGATAATTTGAACATCAATTGATTTTGATATCCTTTTTGAAAAAAAAGTAAGTTTTTTTTTTTGATTGTTGAATAGTATTAGCGTTTTTTCTTGGAAATTTAGTAGAGTATTCTTTGTAATTTGGTTAAAAAAAATAATTGCTTATTTTTTTATTGTGCCTTGGGGGAAATGTTACATTTGTCAATGTCCCATTAAAATAAAATAAAAATTAAATGTATTGTAATTTGTTTGCATGTTAGGAGCTAGGAATTTTGTATTATAATTAAATATTTTTTGAATTTGTACCGCCCATTGGCACGCCGTCCGCTACCAATGCAACCGGGAGCTGTACCCGCTACCACGATGAATGCAGTTGGCATGCGTGGTAGGCAGGAAATTCCTCAACTGCGAGAGAGTAAGGCGAGAGAAAGCCCCAACGATGGGGCTTGAGGAAAGAATAGCGTCGAGGTTGCGGCTATTCAGTTTCGAGCCAGCAAAGAAGTCGGTCGCGGTAAAAAGTTTTGTGAGATTGAAAAATTGTGCTGTGCGGTGGGTGGCCAATTCAGTTAACCCGGTTCGGGAAGTGCGCGATCATTAGGGGGACAGAACTTCGGAGTTCGCATGGTTCAGAAGTACCCCGCGGAGCGCGACGACAGTGCGATTATGTTATTAGCTCCACCGCTAAGAACCTTATTAAAGTTGGTGTAACGGGCCACCCTAGTGCGGGAAGTGGATTTCCGAAACTAAAATCCGAAAAGACGGGTAGCTCCACGCGTGTATCAAGACCACTTAGATCGCGTCCTCGACCTATCCACCCCTTCCGCGAGTGTCCGAGTGCTGAAATCCGTGAGTAATTTGAAAAACCGACGCTTGCGAAGCTCTCCACCGCGTGTGCTAAGAAAACCCTCTAGATCTACACTTCGGTATCGGCGCCCCCCATCTTCGGCGTCGGAGGTGACGACGCTGAAAGCGGAGCGACGGCGCGGGCCCACCCCAATATCATCTCGAACGGCAGAGTAGGCAGCCCCTGAGGTTAAGGTAGGTTGCATGCGAACCCCTAAGTTATATCACCCATGAATCCAGCCTGATATTGCCCCACGAACTCTCTTGCAATCGGTGATAGATGGTGGCATAAAATTTGAGAGAGTTTCTTGTAGGCAGCGCTCAGTAGTGTTATCGCGTGGTAGTTCCCGCAATCCAACTTGTCGCCCTTTTTGTAGATGGGACACACGATACCTTCCATCCATTCCTCCGTCCGGTAATACTTCCTCCTCCCAAATCTTGGTAATGACCCAGTGTAGTGCTCTCACCAGTGCTTCTCCACCGTATTTTAGAAGCCCGCTTGGTTGTTGATCTGCTCCAGCGGCTTTGTTGTTTTTCAACCGGTCAACCTCCTTTTCAATCTCTTGGAGGTCAGGGGCCGGAAGTCTTTCGTCCTGTGCACATACTCCTTGATCTGTTACTACGCCACCTTCGGTACTTGTAACGTCGCCATTGAGGTGCTCATCGTAATGCTGCCGCCACCTCTCGATCACCTCACGCTCGCTCGTGAGAATATTCCCGTGATTATCTCGGCACATGTCGGCTTGCGGCAAAAAGCCTCTGCGCGAGCGGTTCAACTGTCACAGAACTTTCGTGTCTCCTTCGCGATCTCGTTCTTCCTGCTGGCACTTCTTCATCCGGAAGACTGAGTTCTGCCTGATCCGCGCCTGTCTGTAACGTGCCTCATTCGCTCTCGTACGATGTTGCAGCATTTTCGCCCATACTGCATTCTTTTCGTTTTTCAACTGTTCACATTCGCCGTCGTACCAGTCGTTTCTGTGATTCGGAGTCGCGAAACCTAGTGCTGTAGCCGAGGTACTACCTATGGCGGATCGGATGTCCCTCCAGCCATCTTCAAGTGTAGCTGCGCCAAGCTGCTCTTCCGTTGGTAGGGCCACTGCTAACTGCTGCGCGTAGTCTTGAGCCACTTCTACGTTACGAAGTTGCTCGATGTTGAGCCGCGGCGTTCGACTTCGACGCGTGGTGATAACTGTCGAAAGTTTTGAGCGCATGCATACAGCGACTAAGTAGTGATCCGAATCTATATTCGCACTGCGGTATGTGCGGACGTTGGTTATATCTGAGAAGAATTTACCGTCGATTAGAACGTGGTCGATTTGGTTTTCTGTTTGATGGTCGGGTGATCTCCATGTGGCTTTGTGGATATCTTTGCGGGGGAAGAAGGTGCTTCGGACTACCATACCACGGGAGGCTGCAAAGTTTACGCATCGCTGGCCGTTATCATTCGATACGGCGTGCAGGCTGTTTCGCCCGATTTACTGGTCTGTACATTTCCTCCCTTCCTACCTGCGCGTTCATGTCACCGACAACGATTTTCACGTCACGCGGCGAGCAACCATCGTACGTTTGCTCTAACTGCGCTTCTTTCTCGTCATCGGGTTTCCCTTCATGTGGACAGTGGACGTTGATGATGCTGTAGTTGAAGAAACGGCCCCTAACTCTTAACATGCACATCCTTGTATTGATCGGCTGCCACCCGATCACACGTTGTCGCATCTTGCCCAACACCATAAATCCTGTTCCCAGTTCATTGGTGGTGCCACAGCTTTGGTAGAAGGTAGCCGCTCGATGCCCGCTTTTCCACACTTTCTGTCCAGTCCAACAAAATTCCTGCAACGCCACGATGTCGAAGTTGCGGGGATGTAGTTCGTCGTAGGTTATCCTGTCACATCCTCCGAAACCTAGTGACTTGCAGTTCCATGTTCCAAGTTTCCAATCGTAGTCCTTATTTCGTCGCGTGGGTCTTTGCCGATTGTATCGAGTCGTATTTTCTCCTATCTTATTCGCAATGGGGATTTTTACGGGTGGCTTATTGGGCCTACGCCAACACTACTGTCTCGCCGGAGGGCCATCGTGCCAGTTCTGTTAACCCATTTCCGCCCAGTGATCTATTTATAGATCAGATGCCTCGAACGCCCAGTGATCTATTTATAGATCAGTAACTCTTGCGATAACTGTGGAGAAATGAAGCATTTTGGAAGGCTGGTGTCTTCAGCAAAGTTGTTGAGAAGATCGAGGACTCTTCGATTGTACGTAATTTAGTACGTATTCGCTCCAGTAGGTGGCACTAGTGATCACGAAACATTGTGCTTTGACAGGTGTTTCGTCAACAGACATTGCTAATACTGTCGCCTTCGTATCTTGAGAATCAGACTACATAGAAAAAAAATATATTCAACAAAGTTGATCAGGACATCAAGAGCTATCTGATAGTGATCTAATAGGTTCTAGGTTTATCCGTTAGGTGGCGCTAGTGAGTCCTAAAAAATTTAAACCTCTGTGTCTCGAGAATCTGATTACATAGAAGAATTTCGTCTTCGGCAAGGTTGACCAGGACATCAATAGCTATCCGATAGTGAACTAGTTCGTTCTAGGTTTATCCGTTAGGTGGCGCTAGTGAGTCTTTAAAAATTTAAAACTCTATATCTCGAGAATCTGACTAGCGGCAAGGTTGATCAGGACATCAATAGCTATCCGATAGTGAGCTGGGCTTAACCGTTAGGTGGCTAGTGAGTCCAAAAAAATTTAAACCTCTGTATCTCGAGAATCCGACTACATAGAAGTATTCTGTCTTCGGCAATCTCGACCAGGACATCAACAGCTATCCGATAGTGAACTAGTTGATTGCAGGTTTGTCCACTAGGTGGCGCAAGTGGGCTCTAAAAATTCTGAACTTCTGTATCTCGAGAATCAGACTACATAGAAGAATTTCGCCTTCGGCAAAGTTGATCAGGACATCAAGAGCTACTCGATAGCGCACTAGTTGGTTCAACGTTTATCTGCTAGGTGGCGTTAGTGAGCCCTAAAAATTCCAGACATCTGTATCTCGAGAATCAGACTATATAGAAGAATTTCAAAATTTCGTCTTCGACAAAGTCGATCAGGACATCATGAGCTATCCGATACTGAACTAGTTGGTTCTAGGTTTATCCACTAGGTGGCGCTAGCGAGTCATAGAAATTCTTAACTTCTGTTTCTCAACAACCAGAGTACATAGAAGAATTCTGTCTTCGGCAAAGTTGATCAGGACATCAAGAGCTATCCGATAGTTAACTAGTTGGTTAAAGGTTTTTCCGCTAGGTAGCGCTAGTGAGTTTTAAAAATTCTTAGCTGCTGAAACTCGAAAATCAGGCTTCATAGAAAAATTTAGTCTTCAGCAAAGTTTATCAGAACATCAAGGGCTAATGGATAGTTAACTAGTTCATTTTAGGTTTATCCGCTAGGTGGCGCTAGTGAGCCCTACAAATTCTGAACTTCTGTATCTCGAAAATCAGGCTATATAGCAGAATTCCGTCGTCGGCAAAATTGATCAGTACATCAAGGGCTAACGGATAGTGATCTAGTTTGTTCTGGGTTCATCCGTTAGGTGGCGCTAGTAAGCTCTAAACATTCTGAACTTCTGTATCTCGAGAATCAGACTACATAGAAGTATTTTGACTTCGACAAGGTCGATCAGGACATCAAGAGCTATCTAATAGTGAACTAGTTGTTTGTAGGTTTGCCCGCTAGGTGGCGCAAGTGGGCTCTAAAAATTCTGAACAAATATTGATAAAGTAGTTTTTACGATGAAATTGAACTGCATGGCTACTGATTGATAACAAAACCAGCTAGGTATCAAACAGCCGTCTCATTTCACTAAATATAATACTGAACAAAATATTGTATAGTATAATTAGTTATCAACTTGAACTAATGATAACGTAATTCCCGTTAGGCGGCTTCAATGATTCTTAGAAATTTTGAACTTGTGTATCTCGAGAAAAGAACTACATAAAGGACTCTGGTCCATATAACCACAGCTGTAAATTACGTGATCCGAAAAATACGATCACGCATCATCAGTGGAAATTGTTTCTACTGTGAGCTTCGGAAGAAGCTGAGATAGATGAGAATGAGATGTTGATTCATTTCATTCATTTATTCAGTATAACAACAAGTTCAAGATAAAACTGAATCAACAATATTTCTCCATAATACACGGTTCGTGACTGCCGTTTTCCATCCACGGTCACGCTCGATGCTCGCCAAGTCACGCTCCACCTGATCCGCCCATCGTGCTCTCTGCGCTCCACGCCTTCTTGTGCCAACCGGATCTGTCGCGAACACCAACTTTGCAGACAAGTTGTCCGACATTCTTGCAACATGCCCTGCCCATCATATCCTTCCGGCTTTGGCCACCTTATGGATGCTGGGTTCGCCGTAAAGTGCAGCGAGCTCGTTGTTTCATCCTTCTCCGCCACACACTGTTTTCCTGCACCCCGCCGAAGATCGTCCTTAGCACGCGTCGCTCGAAAACTCCGAGTTCTTGCAGGTCCTCCTCGAGCATGGTCCATGTCTCGTGTCCGTAGAGGATCACCGGTCGTATTAGCGTTTTGTACATGGTGCATTTGGTGCGTGGGTGAATCTTTTTCGACCGCAGTTTCTTGTGGAGCCCGTAGTAGGCCCGACTACCGCTGATGATGCATCTCCGAATTTCACGGCTTACGTTGTTGTCAGCCGTCAGTAAAGATCCGAGGTAGACGAATTCCTCCACCACCTCGAAGATTTCCCCGCCTAAATATCGTAACATTACTATCCAGACAGATCCGGTCGTGTTCGGTTCCGCCTACCAGCATGTACTTTGTTTTTGAGACATTCACCACCAGTCCGACCTGTGCTGCTTCGCGTTTCAGGCAGGTGTACAGCTCTGCCACCGTTCCAAATGTTCTGGCAATAATGTCCATGTCGTCCGCAAAGCACACAAATTGACCGGATTTTGTGAAAATCGTTCCCCGGCTGTTGAGCCCGGCTCGTCGCATCACACCTTCCAGAGCGATGTTGAAGAGTAGGCATGAGAGTAGATCACCTTGTCGCAGTCCCCGGCGAGATTCGAATGAACTGGATAGTTCACCCGAAACCCTTACGCAGTTTTGCACACCCTCCATCATTGCTTTTATTGATGTGTGCGTTCAAGAGGCAAACGGTGCCCAAATGCGCTTCAAACGCGGTAACACAGTGTTACCAAAGGCAAATTAGCAACCATATCCAAAACCACCGCCAACCTAGGATGTAAATGCTCCCACTGACATCGGGTTACTTGTTAGAAAATCTTACCGCATTTGGTGTTCCTGCATATGATATTTGCGTTTCGAATGCACACAGCAATATCAGTCTAGTCAGCTTCCTAGGAAAGCCGTTTTCGTCCATGATTTTCCATAGCTCTGCGCGGGAGAATGAGATGAGCAGAACGCTCATAAGGTGGTCCTTTTTAAAAATGAAACGTAAACCAAGCTCAAAGAACAATTGCAAATATTTGAAGTTTTCGCATGACGAGTGCTATGGTAATCTTTCGCTCTGTACTAGATAACGGTGTGTGCCGGGAGAGGGTGAGCCACGTGCTCTCAAAGCCAGAAGGACACGGTGGGCAGGATATATTACTAGAATGCCGAATATCAACCCATTATATATAAAAAATTATTAGAATGATGCATATTGAAATGCCTAAAAACTGTTGAAAACTATCCATTGATAAGCTACTAGTAGATTGTTTTAGTTATTACTAATGTAATTAATTTCTGGAACATTTCAAACTGTAACTTTTTGTATTAGGAGAATATCAACTATGATCAGTCATCTAAAATAGATTTACATGGCTCATAGAAATAAGGTAGCTGCGCAAAAAAAAATAAAAAAAATATTTGTTCAACGTTTCACGTGCATATGCCCCACTGTGTATTAAAACGAAAATTTCACCGTAGATTTCCGTTTGAATGACTGCAATAACTTTCTTTTATGGGGTTGAGGTACTCCAGAAAAAATCAGACATCTACTGTGATTGTGGCATAATTCGGGCGTTAATGGGTTAAACCAACACTGGGACGACCACGCTGATGGGGTTACCACCTTGGATCTAGCTGGGCGTGGTGCAGCGTTTCTTACTCAGCCGCTGGATGCCAGAACAGACGCTGTTTGAGCCGCGCCTCCTTGGTGAACAGACGCTCGGGTCGTACCTCCTCAATCTACCTGAAGTCAGAAGGACAGCAGTGCACAGGCTGCACTACCAGCTAAGCACACAGCTCTTAGCTGGCGGTCATTGTCATCGCTTGACCCGTAGAAGCATGAGGTAGGAACTTATGAATACCAGAGCTATGTTGGACGCTCTCCTTATCGGCTCACCGTTTTGACTGCCCTATGCACTTTGTAAAAACAGCCTCAAAATTTACAAGCAATTGATATGAAATGGTGGTTATACAAATTCATCATGTATGAGAATATTGACTTTTTTTCTTATGGTTAGGCAAGAACTAATACTGGATGGTGTATTTTTTTTAACTGAAAAATTATCATTCATATTAGGTGGAAACCATCCAAAAAAAATTCTTATGGCGTAATACTGCAGTGATTTCCAAGGCGCTTCTCAGAATAGGAGCGCCGACCCGAACCCTTGAAACCTTGAGTAACCAGCTCTGATTTTACCAACAACAGCACTGGTTTGGTTGATGTGCCCCATTAATCTGCCCGGTATGCGATTCAACAACTTTTTTTTATCGATAGCGCAATCCCAAAAGTTCGAAAATTTGATAGGTTGCACCATATTTCGGCACAAATTTCCCGAATGAAGGCGAATGTGTGCCTCTGTGACAATGCTTCGCTTCGTGACCGCACGCTTTTCTAATGCTGCATCTAATGCTACATGATACTGATTCTTCATCATCTTGTAGTTGTAATGGCCCCATAGGGATAGAGTTTTTTTTTTCGACTCATATTACCTGTGACATTGAACATTTCTTTCCTTTGTTTATCATTCGGTAGGTATAAGGATACTCCAAGCCATAGGAAATCGAGAAACATTCAATTTAAAAAAAACAACTGCTCTTTTTTCTTTACCCGACACAGCAACAAAACAGCGTTCGGCAACCTAGCAAACATGCATTGAAGTGCAGTTCTCTCAATCATTATTAGAGCAGTGCAGAAAATAACAACAATTAGTTTCCATTCCGCACCAGCAAGGTCATGGCTCTCGAGCATACCTGATCTCCGGAAGGCAAACTTAATTGAATTGCTTGTGCTACTCGCACAAGATGATAACAACGCACAGCACAACACAACATAGCGCCTGGCAAAAAAACTCCATGCTTGCCAAACAAACATTGCTCTCCTTCAAGCGAATCAGTCGGAGAAATGGATGATTCTAAATTCAGACCGACTTGCTGTGAATCTCTCTCATATTCTTCTATCATCTTTTGAGCTCAAGGTAATCACATCAACCGACATTATTATACCAGTTATATGACACGTGAATTCTACAGAAGTCTTACTTCGAACACTAGGATTACCATATAAGGCCAACGTGGGAAGGGATACTTTAAAAAATACAAGGAAAAATACATTCAGCAGTGGATAATTGGATGATATGTTAAACCATCCCCAAACATTAAACTACGAGGCGTACCACATTAACACTCATTCCATCAAGTTCAGCGTTTTCCCAAAAGATCACTGGCATGTTAACATCCCCTTTGCCAACCGCCTAGCATGTCCACGCCAACCTACGCCACCTGGTCGGTAGTGCCGTTCTCCGGCCGTGCTCCTATGGGTCACATTAAGTGAACGAATTTCAGCAAAAGGAAAATCACTCTTGTTCACCACATCGCACAGTGATGCGGCTCCATACAAAAGGTGGCAAAAAGTCGTAACATGCATGATATTCGTTCAAAGCTTATAAAAACTTTATTATTTATTAGAATAAGTTAACTAGAAGTCATGTTGACTTCCTATGGGCCACATTGGCCACTTTCAGGACCGTTCCGGAATCCTGGTTCCCCTGGGGAAGTGGACAATTTGGGAAAGTTTTTTACCCTCCAACGTCCAAAAGGGAACCAATGGAGATAACAGATTTTTTTTTGAGTGAGAAGCCAATAGTACAATAGAAATGTTCATTTCGCCGAACCGGTTCATTTTACCGATTCATTTTTGAACCGGTAAAAAATATTTTATAATTCCGATTAGAAATCGTTATTTTGTTTTATAATTTATTTTCATGAGAAATTAAACACGAATAAAATGTTTTATTTTGCGAACCGGTTTGCTCAACCGGTTCACTTTTGAACCGGTAAAATCAAGGATTTCGTACAACTGGTATTATGCTGATGTTCTATACATTATGATGATAAACAAGTGGAGAATGCATTATTTTCGATCCGGTAAAATCAAGAAATTCATCCCACTAGTAAATGGATGCTCATTCAACAAAAAAAAAAGATAATTTTGAGACCCGGTTAATAAAAAACAATAATTTATGAACCGGTTAATTAATTTTGCTGTCCAGCTTGATAATTGTTAATTTATTTTTATGAACGAGTAAACATAGGACCAAAATAAGTGATAAGGAAAGCCGGTTCACTAATCCGATAAACTTTTGAAAAGAATTAAAAAGTTCCGCCTGTTCAATGACAGATCAACAAAACTAAATAACTTTGCAAACTGGCTAAAACCAACTTAGTTATGAACCGGTTAAAATAAATTATTGTTCAGTTTGAGAAACGTTGAAGTTCTCCTATATGAAGTTCTCCTAAATGATCAGAAGAACCAGTTCGTTTGACCGTTACACTTTTGAACCAACTAAAACAATTTCGTACCAGTACTTAGTTATGTATTTATTTGTATTTTCCATAAATTTCTAAAATTCATGAACACAAAAAAATGTTGAATCAATACTAAAAAAATATTGTAAAGAAATATTTTTCGAACAGTTACCGGTAAAATAAGCCAGAGCATAGAGTTATTGGTTAATGCTTGAGGAAGTGGCGAAAATTAGGATCTATCTGAATTAGGCAAAATATCCTATAGAAAAACAAAAACACGTAATTACTCACACAGGACAAAAAAAAGTTTACCAAAAGTGTGTAATGCAAACAATTACAAAACCTGATATATTTAACATGGATTAATAAGTTCAAGTATTTTTTTTTTCATTTTAGATACGTGGGTTTACAATTTCGATAAAAACAACTTCCTTCTATTTATTGGCGTAACGTCCCAGCTTCAACAAAATCTGCTCATCAGCTTCAATTAAAGTTCTTTAAAGACTTCCGTAGTTATTTACTGAAAATTGTCTATGCCAATTTACCTTTTTTTTTGGCGTTTGACACATTCCGCGCGTTACGTTTTGCGTGAATATCAAACTTTTGCTTGTTGATAAATTCATGCCAACCAATCAAAAGATCGGATTTGAATATTAGGGTCATTTCATGCTTTCTAATTAAAATTGGTCCTTTTTACTTCGAGAAAATCAAGAAACAGGGCCCAAAGGGACACCATCGCAATTGAAATTTTAAATACGAAAATATTCTGGAACGGTCATAAATCGAACACAGACTACAATAACTAAAATACTTTTCTCACATAAAAATGTTAACATTCTACAACAAACATCGGCTCTGTTATGTGCTATGGTAGCTGAGCCGATACAAATGAATAGAAACTTCTTTAATGTAGAATTTGAGAAAATGTTGGAAATAATTTAGATATAAAGATGTTTTCCCATTGACCTCTCGTCTATGTATGAGTTGCTTTCATGGCTCCGTAAAGCTTCATGACGTCTGAGCCTTGAAAATAAAAAGTGGAATGATTAAAGATAAGAAATGGAAGCAATACAATCGTAACAATTTGAAGATATACATGTATCTCCTTTTATTCTCAAAATAAGTAAAGCAATACGCTAACTATAAGCAGGAGGTCAAATGTCATTCAACATAAGGGCTTTCTAGTTGTTTCATTGCCGAAAAACATATGTTGCGCAAGTTTGCGCAAAATAACCCCTAGGTTTTCTGAAAGCTGACAAAAAAATCTTCAAAATGAATATAGCGTCAAATGTGTACAAATGTGTGCTCATATTTGAAAACTTAGAGGAAGTTTGTTTTTGTTTTTCCATACATTTTATATGGGAGCATAAATTTCAAGTATGATTTACACCCACTTTAAAGCTCTGGAAAAAAATCAATTTTCGTTCAATCAGCACCAAATTTTGAAAATAGACTATTCAAATGTCGAGAAAAAATGAAAAAATACATTTGAATCAAAATACGTAAGTTGATTTTTCGACTTTTTTCCGCCCTCGCATCACTGTGCATCGTCTGCATCCACTAGAAGTAAGAATCGGTATAAACTGCATCTTTGGGACATAAGGTGCCTGGAAGCATCAGTTAATCCTGCATAGTCGTTTGAGATGAAATATTGCAATCGCCTAATAATTACGACAACTTATTCTCCGTGAAGTATGCATCACACATCACATTAAAGATTGGCACATGTATTTGCTTCTAACCGCTTGTAGTGCAATATAATTACTAAGACAAGTATTTCATTCAGACTCAACGACATGTTTTGTACTGGTTTCACCCTTCCACAAATTTCACTAAACAGGCTAGAAAGAATAAAGACTTAAATATACCTGATGGAGGCATTCCTTGGAGACGCATTTAACCTCGCCCACCGCTACTGGTAGCAAACCATCCAACGAAGAAGGAAAGCACTTTTCCCACTTTTCGACAGCTAACATTGGTGGCGATAGCGACGACTTAAACTTCAACAGTTGGAGTGGTAGGTAAGGCGCTCTCGGAACACACCTGCTAGCAGAAGATGAAACATCCACATATTACCAACCAATCCAGCACAACCACCCTTGTACCCCATTTTCCATTACCGTCATCATCACTACCAGCCAGTCAGCATCCAAACATCATCCAACAGGCATTATGTACATATAGGTATAAGCAGACGAAGACGTTTCACAGTTTCCCCAAAAGAAGCAACGGGCATCAAGATGGGAAAGTAATTTACATCCATCTTCTGCTTTCCGTCATCTCGTGAGCTGGGCTGACTGGCTCGTGTCAACCCTAGCACTGTGGGTTCAAATGGAATCAAACTTCATAATATCCGAAAAAATCTCTGTTTATCCTTGAAGTGTCAGATTTCTGATATTTTCTCCTGGATAGATGAAAATTGTTTATCTCAGCACGACTTTCAAACAAAAAGGAATCGTCACTAATTTGGATTAAAAATCAGAGATTTCTAGAAGAATCTTTAGGAATTTTTCATTGCGACCAATGAAGAAATCTGAAAGAAATGCCTTATTCAAAATCATCAGTATTACTGGATTCCGATTTTTAAAAGGAATGTTCGGAATTCCAAATGTAGCTTAAAACCATAAAAGTTGAGAAAGAGGTTAAAAAATATAACGTTGCGAGCAAACTATGAAAAGACAATTAAACCCAGGGAGGGAAGGAGGAACTTCAGAATGAGGTCTTTTATGAATATTTTAATAGAATTTGTTGATCTCTTAGAAATATAACACTTCTAGGAATTTTGGAATTGTTTAAAGCCAAATTGAGCATCTACTATGCTTAAGGAGAATATAATATAAAAATCCAAAAAAAAAACTGAAGCTTCAAGGTGATTTCCTCCGTTTATGTATTTTTGATACATACAGTATTTGATAAAGTAAGACTTTAATTTGTCTGCAATGTTCTCAAAAAGCCAGTACTTGAAAAGTGAAGAGTTTTTTTTTTAAACGAAGCAAAGTTTGCCCTTCTTTGACCGGCGCTTTTTAACCCAAACCTGTAGCTATATGATTTCATTCGCTGGCATGCTTCTGAAGCACGTGAGAGCGGCAGCAATAAAAATTATAAAAAACTCTGTTTGGCTCTCTGAATCTCTATCTTCGCTGATGAATACGGCAATGAATATACGTGGTTTTTATCCCGTTATTACAGTACAATTGATATAAACTCAAATTAAATCGATTTATAATAGCCACGTCCAACATTTCCTTACCGACAAAATAAATGTTTCAAACAAGTTTTGAGCATCCAATGAATCCACTGGATCATTTCTGTATCTTCTCCCTCTCTGCATCAAATTAGTGGTAATGGAGATATTGGTAATTATATTGGCCAATCTGCTTGAATTTTAGGAAAAATTTCCAAAAAATAATGAAGATTTGTATTTTTTTTTTCAGTAAGAAAAAAATAATAAGAAAATGCACCCTCGACGTATATTTAAAATATTAGATATTAGCCAGTTACAGTAAAAAATTTCAGCTCAATCGGAGTATCGGTTACGGAAAAAGATATGTATGAAGGGAGCAACTTTGCTTAACCCATTTTCGCCCAGTGGTCTATTTATAGATCAGATGCCTCGAACGCCCAGTGATCTATTTATAGATCAGTAACTTTTGCGATAACCGTGGAGAAATGAGGCATGTTGGAAGACTGGTGTCTTCAGCAAAGTTGTTGTGGATGGGAAGGACTCTCCGATAGTACGTAATTTAGTACGTATTCGCTCCAGCAGGTGGCGCAAGTGATCATGAAACATTTTGCTTTGACAGGAGTTGCGTCAACAGCCAATGCCAATACCGTCGCGCTCGTATCTCGAGAAGCAGACCATATAGACGAATTTCGTCTTCGGTAAAGTTGATCAGGACATCAAGAGCTTTCCGTTAGTGCGTTTGTTGATTGTAGATTCATCCGCTTGGTGGCGCTAGTGAGTCCAAAAAAATTCTTGGCTGCTGTATTTCGAGAACCAGACTACATAGAATATTTTCGTTGTTCTAGGTTTAGTTGGTTCTAGGTTTATCCGCTAGGCGGCGCTGAAAATTCGTAGCTGCTGTATCTCGAGAATTAGACTACATAAAAGTATTTCTTCTTCGGCAAAGTTGATCAGGACATTCAGGGTTATCCGTTAGTGAACTAGATGATTCTTGGTCTATCGACTAGGTGGCGCTAGCGAAATGGAGATCATAATAGCCTCGACAACTTTTTCTAAGTGCTTTGTCGGACTGAAGTGGGCATTGTGCTGTTCTATTTTGTCGCATAGTACCTGTGGCACAAAAACCTATTTTGTTCAGTTTCACGAGCAAATCATTCACATGAACTGAAAAATTTATCAAAATATACCACGAGGCTTTTTGTGTCATCGACGATTTACAGCATTTTGTCACAACTCTTGTTCCAAGGGGTTGGCGACCATAGGAATGTGTTTAGCGGGTCGAGAAGGGAGTAGTCCTGGCTTTTACTACTGTTGTAGAAGACGGCCTTAACCCCACACTACCCTAACCTTCCTGTTAGGGTGTTTGTTGGGATTTTTCCCCTATGGTTTAGAAGGAAAGAAAAAAGGGTTGTGCACTTCCTTCAACGCATGTTTAGCCACAGTACAAATTAAAATGATAGAAGTAGCCGTCACTGCCGCATAAGGCCCATAGTTTGTAGCCGAACCTTATGAGCTTTCCTCTGATAAACTGCTCATATCGATGGATAGGTTCTGATCGAACACATTAGAACCATTTTTAGAAGTTCGAATTCACGATATTTTTGATTTCCCGCACCTTGAATCCTTGATCTTCCGTATGGTCAAAAGTAAGATGATTATTTGGAAAATGATACTTTCCAGTAACAACAAAAGTATAAAAAACATAGTTTTGCATTGCATACTTAGTGTAGTATGGTTGATTCTAGGTTTGCCCGTTAGTAGGCTTCAGTGATTCTTAGAAATTTTGAACTTCTGTATCTCGAGAACAGAACTACATAAGCTCGGGCCCATATAACCACTGTTGTTAATAACGTGAGCCGTGAAATATGAACGCGCATCATCAGTGGGAATCGTTTGTGCTGTGAGCTCCGGAAGAAGCTGAGACAGATGAAAATGAGGTGTACAGAACGAAATTAAGGTGGTCCTCTATAAAAATGAAGCATAAACCATGCTCAAAGAACACTTGCTTGTAATTGGAGTTTCTGAATGACGAGTGCTAGGTCTGATATTTGGCGCTGTGCTAGATAACGGTGTGTGGCGGTAAAAGGTAAGCCACGTGCTCGCTACACTCTGCGGTTGCCAAAGCCAGAAGTATACGATGGGCAGGACATGCTACTAGAATGCCGAATATCAACCCGTGACATATAGGCATTATAAGAATGATGCATGTTGGAATGCCTAAAAAATTTTTAAAACTTTTCATTGATAAACAACTAATATTTTTTTTTTGTTATTACTAATGAAACCCCTTTGCCTTCCTGGAACATTTGCAACAATAAATTTTCTATCATGGGAATATTATCTTTTTATTGCATCATGATCAGTCCTCTAAAAACAGATTTACATAAAAATTGGAATACTATTTTTTTCAACGTTTCATGTGCATATGCCCCACGGTGTATTAAAACGAAAAATTTCACCGTAGATTTCCGTTTAAATGACAGCAATAACTGTATTGCATGTTTTTGAGATACTCCTGAAAAAATCTGACATATTTTGTGATTGTGACATAATTCGGTCGTTAATGGGTTAACAATAGAACAAATATCGATTTCAAATCGACAGCCTTGTATAGAAAGTTGAAAAAATGTCCGCTCAACTGTATTTTTTTTCCTACACGTTTTCGAACTCAGGGCATGATTCTACACTATAAATTATCATCAGCTTACCGAGTTCAAAAATGCTGTAAACTAGTGTAAGTGATCGTATATTTTCGTCGGATTCAAGCACTGCAAAGGCCAAAGTAAAGAAAGTCCTTACCAAAGATTTGATTTAAATTTTAAAGTAATAACACTTTTTCTGTAGATTAAAAAAATAACTTCAATAGATAGTAATAGATGTAAGCCGCATGTATGTAACATGCAGAAATGTTTTAAGGGACTTAAAGTTTGAATTTTCCATAAAAATTTTCATACACACTTTAAATCAGACCTGCCCAACCTTTTTAGAGCTCGGGTCAAAATTTGAACTTCATTACAAATGGCGAGCCGGAGAATGTTTTTGTTATTTTTTCCCATGCTCGTATACTAAGTGTACTGGAAAGGTTATACAGGGGATACTCAAAATAACTGGGACAGGTAAAATTTTCACTTTTCAAAAAATGTTCAACTCGCTGTAACTTTTCGAAAAGGGCATCAAATATGCTCAAATTTTTACTGTGAGTTCATCAACTAGTTGTGTATCAGTGGTTCAAATTTTGAAAAGATCGAGCCATTTTACACGAAGTAATAAAGATTCTAGAAAAAGGTATAATCATCCGAAAGCCAACTTTGAGCTGTTATATCTCCGGGTTCAATGAACCAAATGCAATGAAATTTTGAATTATATAAGTCATAAATATAATAAACTTTGAAAAACAGTTTACTTAATTTAAAATTATTAATAAGAAAAAAAGTTATGGCGGTTTCATTTATTCTATGTTTTTTTAGTAAATTTATCTATTTTTCATGTGCATCCCATTACTTTTTCAATTTAACGCCGGTTATTTTGTTACTTCCTTGCAAAACATATTCATATTGAAGTCAATTAGAGGGAATTTAAATCAACTATAATTACTATCTCGAATATTGAAACGATGATGAAGTTTTGGAAAAAATGGTGGTATATTAGAAAAATAATCCAATCGTAATAATTTTCTTTCGTGTAAAGAATTTCTTGTTTAGTCAAAAGTTTTTGATAGCTCATTATATAAGTCATAAATGGTCAAAATTTTATTGCATTCGGTTCATTGAATCCGGAGATATAACAGCTCAAAGTTGGCTTTCGGATAATTATACATTTTTCTAGAACCTTTATAACTTCGTGTAGAATGGCTCGATCTTTTCCAAATTTTGACCACTGATACACAACTAGTTGATGAACTTACAGTAAAAATTTGAGCATATTTGATGCTCTTTTCGAAAAGTTACAGCGAGTTGAACATTTTTTGAAAAGTGAAAATTTACCTGTCCCAGTTATTTTGAATATCCCCTGTATGTTCACTCAAAAAAGGCCGTTTGGATACAGGGGAACTTACGTATTTTCGGCGGTTTTGTTCTCTTCGTCATGGTTTTTTTTTTTTAACCCTGTTGGATCCAGAGTTGGCCCTGAATCCTTCCACACCCTTTGTCACTCCATATCACTTTCGGGACGGAACGCAAAAAGTTAAATTTCCATAGAAATGGCTCAAATTTGACTCCTCAGAACTCTTAGATTTTTTAACTAATTAACACTTTTACTTCGGCATATGGAAGAACTACTCTTTATCCGTCGATTTCTAGGTTTGCCCACCTAGATAAATCGAATATGAAAAAATGCGACACATAAAACTTTTTCATATTTTACCATTTTTGCTCACTTTTTGTGTAACTTGTTGCGGTAAGTTTCACACGCAACGTAAACAAAAGTTTGTTTACATACATGCAAGTCTAAGTAATTTGTTGGTTTAAATTGGGTTTTCTCGGTGATGTTGAATGTCAGGGGGGGGGGGGGTACAGTTCTGCCATTGTTCCAAATTTTCTAGCAATAGTATGCATGTCATCAGCAAAACAAATTGTCCGGATTTCGTGAAGGGTGTACCCCGGCTGTTGAGCCCGGATCGTCGCATAACACCTTCCAGGGTGATGTGGAATAGTGCGCAGGAAAGTCCATCACCTTGTCGCAGTCCCCGTCGAGATTCGAATGAACTGGACAGTTCACCCGAAATCCTTACGCTGTTTTGCACACCGTCCATCGTTGTTTTTATCGGTCCGGTAAGCTTCCCGGGAAAAACTGTTCTCTCCCATGATTTTCCATAGCTGTGGTCGATACTGTCGTATGCCGCCTTAAAGTCGATGAACAGGTGATGCGTTGGGACCTGGTATTCATGGCATTTCTGGAGGACGTTGAAGATCTGGTCCGTTGTCAAGCGGCCGTCGATGAAACCCGCTTGGTAACTTCCTACGAGCTTATTTACTTTAGGTGATAAACGACAGAGTCTTTGTGGAAATCCTGGTCGAATTCCTGGTAGAAATCCTGATAGAGTTTCTGGAGGATTTCCAGGTGGAATGTCTGGTGGAATTCGTGAAGGGATACTCAACGGAATTCCTGCGAGAATTCATAGCGGAGTTCTTGATGGAATTCCAAGTGGAACTTTTGCTACAATTCATGAAGGAAATTGTGATGGATGGATTTCCGGAGGAGTTTATTTCAAGTGCAATTGAAATAAAACTTCTAGCGGATTTCCCTGAGGAATTCCCTGTGTAATTCTGGTGGAATTCTTTGAAAAAAAAAATCAATGGAGCTTGTGAAGGAAATCTTGGTGGAATTTTTGGAGGACCTTGGTATTCCTGCTGTAATTTATTTATGGTGTGATTCCTGCTGGAACCCTTGATGGAATTCCTGCTGGAATCCCTGGTGAAAATTTAAAAAGTGCGCCATACTAGGAACCTTGTGTAGCAAACAGTGCCAAGCACAGTTATAGTAAAAAAAACCCTGCAACATCGAATTTCCCTGACCGTAAGCAGAGGCTAAATCATCCAGATCGATGCCCCAGTGGAGGAAGACTAACCCTTTCAAACCCGACATTTTAAAATTAACAAATCAATATTTTAACTTGTTGATTTAAAAATCCAGCATTGAAGAAGGTCCACTCCCAGGACCGAAACGTCGGCAAAGATTTAAAAGTAATCGATGCAAGTTTGTTGACTGTCAAAGCCGAAACACTCTCCTAGCATACAAATCTTGTTATTCTGTATCACATATGCAAATTTCATCACTTTAAATATTTATTTTGATATTTAAACGAATTTTAAAGATCCTATCAGTGATATCTACCCGTCATCGCAATCAGTCCAGTGGTGATGGGAAAAGAAAAGTGACGGTGACTCAACAGAGCACACGCTGACTTCCCAAGCAGAAGAAAATAACAAGTAAATAACATATCAAGGTATTTATCTTAAATACTACCATATTTTGATATGACCTTCATTAGGTGGTAATAAGAGGCAAAATAACAAAAATGAATACCATAATTTTGTATAAATAACACCTAGAAAATATTAAGTCTTGTTATTTCAATAATGAATGCATACCTGAAATTTCAAGTGCTGTATTTGTTATTCCAAAGTTATTGAATAACAAACTAATAACATTTCTTGTTATTGAATGTTTCATTTGTTCGATGACTTTATGATGTAATAGCAAATCTTGTTCTTCGGTTCTTTTCACTGCTAAACCAACAAAAACTACATCATTACCAAACTCTGCTCAAATACCTTCAACTGTTATTGTGATGTTCTCATAATATTTCGTAGAATAACGCAGCAATATCAATTTTAGGTATTAGAGCACGTGTTGCTCTTCGCATGGTATTTGTAAGGTATGCCCTTCTGCTCGGGTTGGATCGCAGTCATGGCTGCAGTCGGTCAGCCTATCAAAATCGGCGGTTTGCCTCCCATTGATAGTGACAGAGAGCAACTCTGGCATTAGCATTAAGCAAGTCGCACAAATTCGTAGGTGGTACAACCCTGGACCGCTGTTATGAGGGTTGCATCCTTCCTGTACGTTACCAAAGCACAAAGATTTGGGACTAATCTCTGACTCTTAGACAAGATTGACACAATCCTCCAACGGTCGAGTGCTGTCCTGGCCACGTCCTTGCGACAGCTGAGGGAAGGGAAAGGAAGATTAGTTGGACACCTATGAAAGTACATAGAGACCTCTACATTCTTTCAGGCCTAGGCGTCACGGGAATTTGGGTGTTAGTGGAAGGGTAAAGTTCAAAGGAAACGTTTGGTCGACGTTCAGGTGCACAACATATTTTGGTTGATGTCTGGTTCCTTTTCGAATTTGATCCGTTTTGGGTGTTCGATTTTAAATCTGAAATAGAAAAGGAAAATTATAGATTTACCTGCGTCCTTTTATATGAAATGGTAGATTTACCTGAAAGCTCCTGAAATAAAACGTTTATAAGTAGTAAACAATAATTCATAACTTGACCTTTAAAAAATGTACACAGAATCGAAGTACATAAAATCGAGAGTACACTAAATCGAGGTATACCTCTACTGTAAGCATCAAAGATGTTAATTAAGATATTTGAAAAGGACTATAGAAATTTAAGATTGTTTAAAACGAAATCACAGATGAAAACCGAAAAAAGTCTGACAATACTGTTCGTATGTTGCCATTTTATTGAAATTTCCCGCTTCCAAACCCATTGTGAGCATACTTAGCACCAAAATCGCTTTCACATCCTTTCACTACTCAAACCAACACCGTGTGTGCCGTTCCCGCCATCATCCGTTACCGTCCGCGCACACACACGCTTCACTTCCGGCAGCAACAGTCGCACAGCCGCGTTCCAAAGTCGTGTCAAGTCACGTTTGTAATTGTTTATTTCCAACACAATAGCAATAGCATCAGGTAGTAGCAGCCAGTCGGGCGTGGAAATGGAGCTGTGCTGCCGGCCGAGATCCGATTTTGAATGAAGGCGGTGAAGGTGAAAATTTCTACCTTTCATTCAGAAGTAAGAACGGGTCGTTTCTAAAAATAAAATATGGATCCACTCTCGGGAGCCGCCCGTTCCCGTCGGTGCACTTTACCAAACCTCACGACCAACAAAACAAGCACGCGGCGTGGTTCTGGGTTTGCCCGGGATTTCGGCCGGATGGTGGATTATGAGGATCATCTTGTCGAAGCTGGGGGCAGGCCCTTCGTTTGTGTTTCTTGTACCTCCAAAGCAGCAGTGGCAGTAAGGTGTTTGCCACCTTAAATTGTTCTCTCAGCCACTACCATTCAGATGTGATATAGAAGTGGGAGCAAAGTGTTGACAGATTTGGAGGTTTTCTCCAAGGGTTTTGAGAGCGCTTAGCGGAAAGTGGGCTGCTGCCCCTGAGGAATAATTACGATTTCATGGAAGTCGTTTCGGTGCAGAACAACGAGAAATTTGAACAAGATGTAACCTTGAGGGAAATTCGGGGAATGCTTCTAGAACGTTGCGTTGGTGGTGCATGGTGGTGGTAATTCAATGCCGAGATAAATCAGCTTGTGGCAGAAAGTCTCTGAGTAAAAAAAAGGTAAAGTTGTAATTGAATCGCAGGATAAAGGACCATCGTTCTACAAGAAATGTTTTACGGCTTTGTGATAATTTATCCAAAATTACTCTGAATTTCAACATATACTAAAATTTGTTTGAAGTAGTCTATACTTACTTGATACTTGATGGGCTACAACTCGTAGCGGTGAGTCTACGCCGAATAAAGTATCCGCCTCCACTGGCCTCGGTCCTGGGCCAATCGCTTCCAGTCGCCCTGAACGTTTAGAGTCCTTAGGTCCTCCTCAACTGCAAAAAGCTAACGTGTGCGCGGCCTCCCACGAAGCCGACGACCCCTTCCTGGTTCTCTGCTGAATATAATTTTAGCTTGTCGTTCCTCCGGCATACGAGCTACGTGTCCAGCCCACCGCTGCCTGCTGTGTTGTATTCGCTTCACTATATCCATCTCTTTATTTCATGCGACGCCGCCAGATGCCGTCCTCCAGTTTACCGCCGAGTATTGTTCGCAGCACTTTACGTTCGAAGACTCCAAAGGCTCTCCGATCAACTTTTTTTAACGTCCACGTTTCATGACCGTATAAAGCGACCGGGAGAATCAGAGACTTGTACAACGCGAGTTTTGTCTTCGTTTGCAGCCTGCGGGACCTCAGCTGGTTTCGCAGACCGAAAAAGGCCCGATTTGCAGCCGCAATCCGTTTTTTCACCTCGCGGGTAACATTATCGCACGTCACTAGAGTACCAAGATAAACAAATTCATCCACAACTTCAAACTTTTCCCCACCTAGCACCACTTCGTCAACACTACCACGGCCGGACCGACGTTGAACACCAGCAATCATGTACTTAGTCTTTGTGGCGTTGATCGTAAGTTAAATCCTCGCAGTCTCCCTCTTAAAAGGTACGAACGCCTCTTCCACGGCTCGACGGTCGATTCCGATGATGTCGATATCGTCCGCGAAGCCCAGGAGCATATGCGACTTCGTGACAATGGTTCCGCTCCTGTGCACACCAGTTTTCCTTATCGCTCCTTCCAGTGCTATTTTGAACAGTAAGTTCGAAAGAGCATCGCCCTGCTTCAGTCCGTCAAAGGTTACGAACGATGACGAAATTTCATCCGCAACCCGTACACTTGATTTCGATCCGTCAAGCGTCGCACGAATCAGTCTAATCAGCTTCGCCGGAAAACCATGTTCGATCATAATCTGCCATAACTCGTTTTTCTTCACTGAATCGTACGCCGCCTTGAAATCAATAAACAGATGATGGGTCTGCAAGTTGGACTCTCGAAATTTATCGAGAATCTGCCGCAGGGTGAACATCTGGTCCGTCGTTGATCGGCCCTCACGAAATCCTGCCTGATATTCGCCGACGAAGGACTCCTCAATCGGCCTCAGCCTGTGGAACAGAACTCCGGACAAAATTTTGTACGCTGAATTGAGGAGTGTTATTACTCTGTAATTCGCGCACTCCAGTCGATGCCCTTTCTTGAAAAGAGGGCAAATGAGACCATCCAACCAACTAGCAGGCAGTTCTTCCTCCTCCCATATCTTCAATGTAATACGGTGTAAGAGTTGATACAGCTGCTCACTACCGTGCTTGAGAAGCTCGGCCGGGAGTTCGTCCTTCCCAGCAGCCTTGTTGTTCTTCAGTCCCCTAATGGCTGTCTTGACCTCGTCTAGCGTTTTAGATTCCATAGCTTGTCCGTCGTCGTCGATTCGAATTCTGTCCGTCGCTCTTCCACTCCCACCGTTCAACAATACCTCGAAGTGCTCTCTCCACCTGGCAGCCACCATTGTCTTGTCTGTCAGCAAGTTTCCATTACGGTCGTTGCACATGACGCAAGAAGGCGCTGTTTTTCTCCGCACGCCATTGAATGTTTCGTAAAATCTCCGCATATCATTCTGTTGCATACTCTCTTGCGCCTTAGCAATCACATTTTCCTCCTGCTCTTTTTTTCTTTTTTCGGTGGATTCGTTTTTCGGCTACTCTTGCTTCCCTATATCGCTCCCTGCTCTGCCGGGTCCCCGACACCAACATCCGGCTTCTGGCAACATTCTTCTCGTCCGTTACTCTCTGGCACTCCTCGTCGAACCACCCGAACCACCCAACGTCGTCTTTGAGCAGTACCTATCACCTCCCGCGCTGCTGTACTCATCGCTCCGTGGATAGACTCCCACAAAGTGTTGAGATTATCGTTCTCGTTGATCTCATTTATCCGCTCGTCCAGCTTCTGGTGATAGTCAGCTACCGTACCGTCTGCTGAAAACTGCTGGATGTTGAAACGCACCGATCGCCGGTTCCTAGAGTCCGACACGGTTGATAACTGAGCTCGAATCTTACTAACTAACAGATAGTGATCTGAGTCGATGGTGCGACCTCGAAAAGTTCTAACATCAATTACGTCCGAGAAATGTCGGCCATCTACCAGCACATGGTCGATTTGGTTGCAAGTCTCGCCGTTTGGGTGTCTCCAGGTGTGCTTGCAGATATCCTTGCGTGCAAAGTAGGTGCTACTAATGGCCATCCCCCTGGCGGCAGCAAAGTTGATCTCAGGCCGTTGTCATTAGTGACGGAGTGAAGGCTCTCCGTACCGATGATTGGACGGAAAAAGTCCTCTCTTCCGACCTGTGCATTGTCGTCACCGATGACAATCTTAACGTCGTGTTTTGGGCATTCTCCATAGGTCTTGTCAAGACATTCATAAAACGCATCCTTCACATCATCGGTTTTCTCGTTTGTCGGCGCATAGACATTGATCAGGCTGTAGTTAAAGAATTTGCCCCGGATCCTCAATACGCAGATCCGCTCGTTGATCGGCTTCCACCTCATAACTCGCTCCATCTGTTTCCCGATCACTATGAATCCGACCCCATGTTCTGCCTTATCGCTGCCGTTGTGGTAGATGTTATATTTGAATGATGTGTTGGCGACGGGATCCACCGCCCTGAATTCACGTTCACCAGTTTTGGGCCACCGCACTTCCCGTATAGCAGTCACGCACACACCAACTTTCTGCAATTCACGAGATAAAAGGCTCACTCTTCCAGGTTCATTTAAGGTCCTGACGTTCCAGGTACCGAGTTTCCAATCATTGTCCTTATTTCGTTGCCGGATCGGTTTCCGAGAGTATCGTTCGCATATTCTATTTCTTACTTCATTTTTCGTAGTGTTGAGAGGCTTCGACAGGCTACCTTACCGGGGTCGCGCTGCCTGCATCGCATTGGTGGGGCTGCCACCTTAGGTATAGCTGACGCGATACAGCGTTTCATATTCAGCCGCTGGATGCCAGAGCAGGCGCTGTTTGAGCCGCACCTCCTTGGTGAACAGACGCTCGGGACGTACCTCCTCAATCCAGCTGAAGTCAGAAGGACAACAGTGCCCAGGCTGCACTACTAGCTAAGCACACAACTCTAAGCTGGCGGTCTTTGTCATCGTTTGACCCGTGGAAGCATGAGGTAGGAACTTGTGAGGACCAGAGCTATGTTGGACGCTCTCCTTATCGACTCACGGTTTTGTAGTAGTCTATAAATAAGAGTGCAAAAGATTGAACTGATGTTTATCACTGCTTCATCATAGCATTTCAAAAGTAAATGTCACAATAAATTGCCATACATTAAGCATCATCATATAAATTTATAAGCATGGAGCTCAACCGCACGGAATCCCAATTAAAGTTCTCCATTCAACAGTCATAATTATAGGCTCTATACATTCCGTCAAATTTCGCAGAAACCCCAGCCAATGTCACTTCCCGGCGACTAATTAAATTTGTTTATTACCGTTCCCCACCCTTCATCCAACCGGGGACCATTCCATATCACGTCCACGACGATGTTAATCAATTGAATGACCTACCTACAGGACGCGCGGCGACCGCTCTAAATAGCTGCCGGGAAACTTGGTGGAATCTCTAGCTAGAATGCATTGTTCGCTCGCAATCCATATCACTTCATCACTTCTTCCATCTCCGCCCAGAACGCCAAGCCAGGTTGAAATAAGGGAATCGGAATAGGTCTGGCTCATATAGCCTCAATAGGCTCAATAGGGCCCATATAGCCGAGGCGGTAAACGCACGGGTATTCAGCATGACCATGCTGAGGGTGACGGGTTCGATTCCCGGTCGGTCCAGGATCTTTTCGTAAAGGAAATTTCCTTGACTTCCTTGGGCATAGAGTATCTTCGTGCCTGCCACACGATATACGTATGTAAAATGGTCATTGGCAGAGGAAGCTCTCAGTTAATAACTGTGGAAGTGCTCATAGAACACTAAGCTGAGAAGCAGGCTTTGTCCCAGTGAGGACGTTACGCCAAGAAGAGAGAGAGAGAGAATAGGTCTGGCTCAGGCGGCGGCCCGATATCTGATTCAGCCACGACGAGACACGATACCTACGATACGAACGAAGGTAAACCGTGAACCCGTCTCAAGCGCAGTTCTGGGCAGGGGTTCTCAAATTGATGCAAGGGGTGGAAAGAAAGGGATAATCTGCCCAATTCACAAGAAAAGCGACCATTGGGAATGTGGAAACTACCGATGAGTTGTCATCAAAGCTATCAAATGTATCATGCCGGCTTAATCGATGACCGGCCGACTTCAAGGCGGCATACGATAGTATTGACCGTGCAGACTTTCCTGCGAAGCTGACCAGACAGACAAAATCAACCATTTACGGTGTGCCAAACTGCGTGGGGATTTGAACAGCAACAAACATCGTTGACTCGCTTAGATGAGTCCACCAAGGTAGCATGCTGATGCTTAGCCAGCTTCCCGGATGGTCCTTACCACTCCCTTTGTCCTCAGAAAGCAGGCAGGGTCAACAACCACGCCCACGCCCAACTGCGTGCACCGCGATTCGACCTGCTGAAGGCTCAGGCCCTATCAGCTAGCACAAGAAGGAGATGCATCCACCTGCCCGGGCCTTACCAGGGATCCCTTTTCCACCACAGGCTCGGTTCCACCCCCGTAAAACCACGACAGTAGCACTACCAGAATGGACCACTCTTGTATAGCGCCTGAACTAGCCATTCTCCTAGTCCACGCGTCACCTCTTCTGTAGCTCCAAGGCAATGTGGGTATCGAAGAAAATTGTTAATGTTTGTAAATGTCCTAATGATCCCGTAATAAAATTTTACAGATCTGATGATGGCTGAAGTTGAGTAGACCGAAACGTTATGCATAATCGAGTTTTAGTGTGTGTTATCACCGAAAGAGACGGGTCTGCTCTTTCCGCTTCTGTTTGTAACGTTCCACGTTCTGTCGGGTCCCTTACTGCAGCATTACCGCCCGCACTGCGTTCTTCTCCTCCCAAACCGTTCTGCATTCTTCGTCGAACCATTCGTTCCGTCAGTTCCGTTCTACGTACCCGATGGTGCTTTCGGCTGCGTCGTTGATGACTGCTTTCACTGTACTCCAGCAGTCCTATAGAGGGGCCTCATCGAGCTCGCCCTCGTCTAGCAACGCGGCCTCGAGATTCTGCGCGTATTCGGTGGCGACATCCGATTGATTTAGTCACTCTAGGTTGTACCGTGGCGGTTGCCGGTACCGTACATTGTTGATGACGGAGAGTTTTAACCATCACTAGGTAGTGGTCGGAGTCGATGTTGGCGCCACGATTGGTCCTGACGTCGATAATGTCGGAGAAGTGCCGTCCGTCAATCAGAACGTGTTCGATTTGCGATTCCGTCTGCTGTGGTGATCTCCAGGTGTAACGATAAAGGAGGATGTGTTGGAATAAGGTGCTACGTATGGCCATATTTTGGGAGGCGGCGAAATCAATGAGTCGTAGACCGTTTTCGTTCGCCTGCTGGTAGGCGCTGAGCTTTCCAATCGGTCTGAATTCCTCCTCCTGGCCTACCTGAGCGATTAGATCGCCTATGATGATCTTGACGTCGTCGCTAAAATGCGTCAAGGTCAATTGTATCATAAAATCCACCGGCCAATATCACTTCGATTTGTCATTCTATCAGATGTGACGGACGATGCCACAGGACGAGCATAGGAGGAAACCAGTCAATTGTAGACTGTTCCGTCGACACAGTTCGGGAACCGCTGACGCAGTATAGGTATTCAGATTAGGTTACAAATACGAAGTGCCGGCGAGCGCAGGCAAACATGCCCCGGATGCGGACCGCTCATTCGATCCATTCATTCTGTGTGTCCGTGTGATGGGTGTGAAGGAAATGGCGCGTAATTGTTCCAGTCAGGTGAAACAAATACGCCCACGCTTGGACACCGTTGAGTTGATGGCAGCCCTGCATTACTGGACTGCTGTTTGCTTGCCAGCTCTGCTGAAAAGTGGAAACAATAATTGTTGTAATTGTAGATGGTTATGTGAAGATGGTGTGGCGGGAGTAATTTGTCAAGCAGCTTCTGCCAGGATAATTAGGGCAAATCCAATTCACTTCCACGGCGGCGGAGCGGAGGACATTCCACGTGAACAATGGTATGGGGGGGGACCACACTGCTTAGGCAGACTGAGGCTGAGGTGACTTGTTTTGCACTATGGTAATTGAATCTCGTCATTGTCGTCAGCCTTGTTCGTCGTTGTCAGCCTTCTGCCAACTGAACCCATTGTCATCCCACTACGTGTGTCAGGTTGATCATTATTTCATCGATCAAATTCAATTTATTATGCAAATCGATTCACCTCTGCCTGTCTGGTTGTCGTCGTCCGAAGACCGGGCGACCGGGAGGAAGGTGCCTCGTCAGATTGTTCCATTTTCCTATTAATCACGGTCGCACACACCTTGCTCAACGGCGGCATCGGCCACCGACCAACCGGTGGCAGCGCGCTAATCCGAGAGAACCCAATCTTTGCAGACCGTCGTCGTCGGAGAACAAGATTATCTTCCCCTACCTCTATTCATGTTCAGTCTAATAAAACTTCCCATCTCCGTGGTCCTTTCCGCTCAATCATTCGGGATGAAACATTCATCACACTTACACCCACGCGAACACACTCAGAGAAGAGGAAAAAAAGCTCGGATCTCTTCCAGGACGGTGTAAGATCGGTATCGGTGACGACGGACCGGAACAGTCCACAGTGGCGGGGCTCCATACAAATGCTGGACAAAACCTAAAACTTTTATCAATAGCGCTTAAATTCACATATTTAGATAATTTTGATGTGCTGAATCTATTTCTGGCATCAAAACTTACATAACTTGCATAGTTTTTGTATAAAATATGTCGGCATCATATTTTTTGTGTTTATATATAATTGTAGTGCTTTTGTTCTGCAATAAAGTCAAAATGTGTTTCGCACATGTACAATTGTATAAAAATACAAGTTGACAAGGTAATGTTGCCACACACACTTTACTAAGTGAGGGCTATATTCTATTCATCATCTACGCTTATCACACAGCGATAATAACAATCACAAACAATCACAACAAACACAAACAGACATCTACTCCCTTCCCATATTTCCTCTTATTAACGGTTAGTTCAAATACTCGGTAGTTCGTAAATCGTACGCTCATGGCGCTCGCATGATTTTTGCTCCTGTTTGGCGTTTGTTCACTACCGCCACCTAGTAAGGGGTTTGCGAAACATTGGCATTGATTGACTGTTTGAATGGCATCGAGCGATTATGTTCTCGTGACGTTCATTTCAATCGCAATTTCTTCCATGGATATGTCTTTTTGTCTGTGCTCACCATTTCAGTGACTTTATCAGTAAACCATTGCTGACGTTAATATCGCCGAATCGCCGAAACAATCTTTTAGCAAATGCAACCTAGGATGATTAGTCCATAAAATCGCATCCATGCATATGAAAGTTACATTCGCTTTTCAATTAACAAGACAACCGTTATTTCATTACACTTTTCATAATAAACTACATACAGTACTAGCTGTCCCGACAAACTTTGTCTTGTCAACATGTTTTGGTTTGACAACTGTTGAGATCATTGTTGCACCGCACTCCAGATTGAAATCATTTCGATCGTGTTGATATTCTTCCCAGGTAATAAAAATCAGCACCTTTTCAATTTTCTTACTTTTTTAGTAGATTTTCGTAAATTTTTTGACTTATAAACACAGCTACCATGTATACGAATCAAACCCTGAAAAACTTTGTTGAAGACCGCGAAGTGATCTGATGCTTATGAAAAAAGTTATAGCATTGGCATTGCTTGGCGAAACAGCATGATTTTGTTGCTATTGTTATTCCTTTACATGTTAGAACATAAACACATGCATGCGGTTCGTTGGTTATAACTATTTTTACAAGCATCGGATCGCTTGGCGGTCTTCAACAAAGTTTTTCAGAACATCCTAGGCTATCATTTTACAGTATCGGCTAAAAACTTTCAGACAAACATTTTCAACTTATGGCTAAAATGCAAAAAAGTATGTTTTTCCATACAAAATCCCATACAAATTTCAATTGCAATGCGCAAAGTGTAGCCGCAACCGATCATGCTCAAATTTTGCTCAGATACTCAGGACCCGAAACGGAACCAAAAAAGCTTTGATCTGAGAAAACGGTTCCGATGACCCACACTAATATATATATAGATGCGGCAGGAAAAAATGCGAAAGTGTTTTTCAACTTCAAACCTCATTTTCGTCCATTTGACGATAACAAATCTATGTTTAAACGTTCCATGATCTCCAACAGGCTAATTTTCTGTGAAGTTATTTAAAAATTTTCCCATCTTGGTCACTAACCATCACAAGACGGCGCTTGAAGCTGAAGACAATCAGAATTTCCAAACCACTGAAAAGTACACATGTAGTCAAATTTTATATCTCATTAAATTTTTTTTTTTAATTTTCTCTACAATATCATCATATATATGTGCTTATTCCATCTAGTATGTGAAACTACATGGCTCTGGATTAGTATGGCCTTGTTTTTCATCAAATTAAAGCTTAATTTTTTAATTTAATCGAATTGAACGGGTTCAAAAACATTTTGTTCGGTACGCTCTAAAGTCGCTAAACTGGAGAGATAGGATGAACCTGCCGCCCTATGAAAATCGATGCATGCTAATGGATCTTCCAACATTGTCAAGCAGACGTGCATTTCTACAGCGAATGTTTGTGTTTGATGTCCTGTCGGGCCACGTCGACTGCGCAGACATACTTGAGAAGCTTCGATTCAATGCCCCGTCCCGAGAAACTCGTCAGCCAGATTTTTTTCGCCGTTCGTTTCACCGCACTACATACGGAATGAACAACCCTCTAGACGTTTGTTGCACACGCTTCAATGAAGTAGCCTCAATGTTTGACTTTGGAATTTCGAAGAATGTTTTTAAGTTAAGAATTAGTAGATAAGTTAATTTTGTCTGTGCGATATTTTTATTATGTCGAAGATAAATAAATAAATAAATAAAATAAATTAATTTTTACTATTCTAGTCATTTTGCCTTATGACCATTGGGTGCGCAATTTATCGATCCCCACTTTTTAAACTAACATTATCACATGTTGAAAATCAAATATGATCATTTTTATTTTGTAGTGCTAGAATATAAACATTGATTGATACACTGTCATGAATAAGTAGTCATATATATCCCATATTTAGCGTGTGATAGCGCCTTGAAATTTTCGCTTTTTCCTGCCGCACCCTGTATTTGATAGTTTCTTCCAGTGCTTCCCAAACTGTGCGCCGCGGCGCCCTGGTGCGCCGCGAACCTTTCCCAGGTGCGCCGCAGGCTTTTGAGTTATGACAAAACAAACAAAAACAAACTCTTAATTTGTATTGCGAAACATCTTTAATTTTGTTTTGTTTAGTAAAACTAGTGTAGCTTCATATTTTTTTTTTTAATCTTTCCCTGAGTCTTTGATTGTTCCATAGGATTTCTGGTATGCTTTTTAAACATATCAATTGACACACAATTTTAAAATGTTTAAATTTTAAGTTAATAAAATTGTTTTTGGATCTTATAAGCTTCAGCTTAGCTTTTGATTTAAGTATAACTTGTCCATAGTTTTTATTTCAAGAATCTTATTTGCGTTCTTTTCAGAATAATTACAAGGTCTTCGGGACAGCTAGCGGCATGCAGGTTTGCCGTTGTGACATTGTGAAGAGCTAGCTTTAACCTTTTTGAACCGCTCTTTAACCTTTCTGAACCAAACTGAACTTTGAATAAGTTTGCCATGCTCGGTTTCATCACTGAGGTTATATATGGCCCTTTGAGGCCCTTTAAGTCAAAATTTATGAAAATAAAAAAGTTCAATCAAAGCCCACCTGACAGGTTCTCTACTATTTCTTCATGTGCCGAAATTTTCCAAAATAAATAAAAGTGTTGCTTTGCAATTTCCGAAAAAAAAATTAAACTTTGGTCAAGTTCCGTGAAGTCATTTTATTTCAATTGAAATTATTTAATTATTGCAAACGCTTTAGAATCTTTGGCTGAATTATTAAAAAGCAACAGTTTGTTTTACCTGTACATCTGAGTTTTTTTTTTTTCTTTTTTATGAAGCTTCCATGATGAAATCAACATGATTTTTGAAATCCTACAAACATATTAAAATTATCTTTGAGAAATTTATTAAAAAATCCAAATTTTCTCTGGATTCTAAGAAAACATGCTAAAAGAAGTGTTCCACGATTGTTGCCTTTGACATTTTAAAGTGAATAATTAAAAAAAAACCTTTTAAAAATCTTTGGTGCGCCGCGACATTTTTGGAAATTACAAAGGGCGCCGCGATAGCAAAAAGTTTGGGAACCTCTGGCTTTTTCCTTTAAATATATGTATCCTAAAAAACAGTCAAGAATACATTCACATAGTATAACCTTTCAATGACCGCTCTGTTGTATCTGCTCAAAAACTAACTTGTTGAACACAGCATCAACGTGGTACTGCCTCAAGAGATCGATTGAGCGACAATCAAAAGGTTAAAACCCCTCTCCTATCCATTCTAACAAAGTTTGAATAAAATTTAATGTTGTAATGCTAAGGTCACAAGTATCCCGAAACAACAACAAAATTCATAGATATCAATATAAGCTTATGTTATGCACTGCGCCATTGAAATTATGGTTTGAAATAAAAGTGTGAAAAACAAATCATTCGGTACTTAATTTTTCAACTTTGAAAAATTCCCCTGGACTCAATTTTTATTCAAATGGCTTGAAATTTTGGATTTTACTTAGGGTATGTGTGCCATCAGTAATCTCATGCTCCCATTTTCATCCTATTCGAAAACAAGCGATTACGGCACCGATTGACTCCGTTCTTTTTGTTTTCATGGGTGCTCACTTCTAACAAAAAATACAAAAATAAGAAACAAAACAAATAGCGCTTCAATCCTTTGTTTTTCGTGGGATGAAAATGGGAGCCACATGCTTAATAAGGGAACCAATACCCTACCTAGTTGAAGTATTTTTAATAAGAGAAAAATATCAAAGCATCGAAATTTTGACATAAATTATTGAGGTTTTGTCCGGCTTTCGGCCACTGTGCAGTCGTTTGGTGCCTGGCCTTGCTGAACGCACGCTAAAGCTGATGCAGTTGGACAAGTATAAGGATATTTCGAATAAGTACAATGTGCAGGGTAGAATAGACTACATAGATGAACTTAATTATCTCATGGCTACCACTTCTGATTCGCATGGGAAAGACCCTGGGTTCAATGGTCTGTCCAATTCCTCCAAGGGAAAGAGTACCGTTTCTCATCATATAGCCCTATGTTCATCCGTGAAGTAGGATTTAGACGATTTAGACAACGATTGTTTCCGTTCTTACCTTACCTTACGCCTACCTAACGGCAATCCACACACCAACGTGGACCTCTGCAAAACAGTAACCCTCATCGACATCGCTGTACCGTTAGACCATAACGTCCAATCAACGTTCTCCGGCAAGATAACCAAATACCACGACCTAGCGGAGGAGTTGAAGCAGATGTGGCACCTGGACGACGTCCGTATAGTTCCGTTTGCCCTCTCGGCAACCGGAGTTGTCCCTAAATCTAACCTAAGGTCCCTAGACGAGCTAGAATTGAAGAAGGAGCTGAACATCATCCTGAAAGCGGTGATTCTTGGAACCTGTAGTACAGTTAGGCGGTTCCTGAATCATCACAACTGACAGTACATCCGAAGCAGACTCATTAGGATATTAGCAAACCGGCTAATGAGATCCACAGAGCCTAATCTCCTTTGGCAATCCGATTGCCCGGGGTAGGTGAAAGTTTCCAGCAGTTTTTGCTGAGAAGTGCCAAAACTCTATAATAATAGTAATTATTATTATTATAATAATAATTGCTGAAAACTATTCTAAAGGAGCTGTTGAAGAAATATCCATAGATATTTCCACAAGTTCACAAAGAAATTTCCTAAGGAATTGTCAAAGAATATGAAGGAGCTTGGCAAGAAATTCCCAAAAGAATCGCTAGATGAATGTATGTGCAAAGGAATTACCGAACGATTTTCCGAAGGCCATGCCAGAAAAATTCTCAAAGGAATTATTGGAGAAATCATTAAAGGCCAAAACAATTCCCAAAGGAATCGCTGAAAGAATGTCCAAGCAAATTTGCCAAGGAATTGCCAAAACAGTTCTGAAAGAATAGCCGAATAAATTTCCGAAGGAAATCCCGAAATAAATACTGGAGATGTTTCCAAAGCTATAAGCAAGAAAGTCTCCAAAAGATTTTTCTGAGAAATTTTCTAAGAAATTGCTGATGAAATTCTTAAAGATGCTTTCGAAGCAAGCAGCATTGGAATTGCCGCAGGCATTCCGAAAGAAATTGCCGTAATAATTCCTAAAATCATTACTAAAGAAATTTCGAAAAAAAAAAATGTAAAAAGAGCTCTCATGGGAATCACAGCAGGCATTCACAGAAGATTTGCCGAAATAGTTTTCAAAGGCATTGCCGAAAGAAACAAATTTTTGAAGGAATCCTGAATGGAATAGCTAAAGTAACTCTCAGAAGATTTACTGAAGAAAATTCCGACAAAAATGTAGAAGGAATTACCGAAGAAATTCCCAAAGAATTTGCTGGAGAAATAAAAAAAATACCAAAGAATTGTTGTAATTATTAGAAATAATTCTCGAGAAAATACAAAAATGATTGGCGAAGAAACTCCCGAAAAAATTCAGAAGGTCGATGAAAATTCAAAAATAATTGCCAAATAGAATCCTAAACAAATTCCCCAAGCAGTTTCCAAAGGAATTGCCTTAGAAATTTCCTAAAGTAATTACTAATGAAATTTACAAAGAATGTGCTGTATTTTTTATAGAAACTTCAAACGTATTACCGAAGAAAATTCCAAAAATAAAGCCAAAGGGGATCCAAAGGAATCGTCGAAGAAATTTGCCACTTCTAAAGAAATTACTGAGGGAATCTAAATTGTCTAACAAATTTCAAAACAATTTCCAAATCAATTGGGTTGTTAATAAAATATTGCTAAGTCTAATATGAAGAGCAAATTTTTCTGAGGATGGCACGATTTTTTTTTATTTTCAATTTTTTTAAAACGAATAATAACAGTTGAAGGTCAGGAAAAATAACAGTTTATATTTCCGTCGATAAAATGACACTTCAATCGACAGAATGACAGCTCACCCCGTAGAAAAAAAAAATCATCATGCGAACTTCAGATGAATTCAAAAAACAGTTCCCTAATACCAAAAGATACACGCTTAAACTGCGTCACACATCGCATGTGTAACAGTTACTCACTGTGGAGCATCGCTGCAAGTCCGGGAGAATATGTGAAAATTATGTGTACGTCATACTCACGCCGTGAGCTGATGGCCAGTTACACATTTTTGAGCTCCTGGCTTGTGTTGACAAACGCTTGAAAAAAAACGAGAGCGTTTATCAGTTTACAACAAAAAAAAATAAAAAAAGTTATTTTTTTTTATCTGTATTAACGAGATTTTTAGCCCTAGGCTAGTTCATCTCGAAAAAAAAAATAAAAAAAAAATAAAAAAAATAATAAAAAATAAAATTTAAAAAAAATAAAAGTTATTGTTTTTTGAGATGATTGCCAGGATGATACCCAAAAGTAAGTAAATAATTAAAAATCAAGAATATTATGCTGTTAAATTTAGTTTTTATTTGGTTTAGGTGAAACTGCATCGCAGGAACACACTAACACACAGGTAATTGATGAATCCAGTCAGCGATACCCGTTGCGGATCCGCAATAAATTTGAGGACATATACCACGACCAAGGCCACGACAGATTTTTTTATCAATTTAATAATGTTATTAAACTTTTAATTGCTTGAAATTACTGTTCTTTATTCAAACAACTATGGAAAAAATAAATTTAACCAAAATGAGTAACACACATTTTCAGAGCAAGCGAAGCATTCGTATTTATAGACTGTTTCAGCCCATATAGCCGAGGCGGTAAACGCACGGGTATTCAGCATGACCATGCTGAGGGTGACGGGTTCGATTCCCGGTCGGTCCAGGATCTTTTCGTAAAGGAAATTTCCTTGACTTCCTTGGGCATAGAGTATCTTCGTGCCTGCCACACGATATACACATGCAAAAATGGTCATTGGCAAAGGAAGCTCTCAGTTAAAAACTGTGGAAGTGCTCATAGAACACTAAGCTGAGAAGCAGGCTTTGTCCCAGTGAGGACGTTACGCCAAGAAGAGGAGAGGAGACTGTTTCAGAAATTATAAATACACTTTGTTTATTAAATTAAAGGAACTGTTCTAATGATTTTTACCAACTTCTTTCAGAGTATAGCAAATTGTACTCCATATTTTTATATTTCCTTCAAATAGTCTTGATATTTTAAAGAACAGTCGAGTTCTCTAACAAATAACTTAATTTTTCAAATTTGCATTTGCACAAAGGTGTTTTTTAATGATTTCAACATTATTTATCACTAAATACCAAAAATTATCTAAATGTTTATCACAATCGTTTTCTCAACAAGTTGTCTAAGGAACGCCTTGATCAAAATTTAGGAAAAATCGATAAAGGCATTTCCACAACAATTTTTCGGAGATCAAGTTCCTTATTTTATAAGGTTTTCTACGGAACATAAGAACAACCACACAGTTTCTTAGCTTTCCTGAACGCATTTAATCTAAACAAACTTATTTTTTCAGCTCATTCGATCTTCCAGATGACAAAGCTTGTCATACCATAAAAACGAAGGCAGTAAGCAGTAATTAAGACATTCGTTTGCTTAACGTTTGTTGCTACTGGTGTTGTCGAGAAATTTGAAACAAAAAAATTGTATTGAGAAGGCCCATAATGGTGGTTCTTGATCCAATACTCCTGTAAAAATTACTCTTACCAATCGAGAAATATCTTTTATTCTTGATACAGAAATTTTTATTGTGTTTGTAAATTAAATGTTTTATCTGTGAGATTTTTTTCTTTTCTACTATGCTACATTTTTTGACCACTTTGTGCAACTTCAAATTTTAATCATCTAGTTCACAGAGCCCTATTTTTAAACTTTTACCAGAAACATCAACAAAATTGGTATTATTTTCTTCGTTAGCATGTTTATCATAAGAGCTAGAAGAAACTTTTTTGGAAATTGTGCTCAAGTTGAAATAGCAGTTAATCGTTAGTGTATTTATAATTTCTGAAACAGTCTATATGTGTAACAGTTACTCATTCTTCCGGAATTGTCACGAATCGCTTCAATGCGTGAATACTACTGCTGCTGCTTTGGCTCTCAAGCACTTGCTCAAAAATGAGTAAGGCCCCACTTGCTCACTTTTGGTATGCCATGGGATGAATACAAATATGAGTAGATATTGCTCATTATTGAGTGGACCGACTTCTGCGTTTCGATTTTAATTCCTTTTCGGATGAAAATTTCGATAATGGAGTAATCTGGATAACCCCTTAACGGGTACTGAAATGGCAAAAACTAGCAATAGCCAATGCCTTATCCAAGCCATGAAACAATCTATCAATGTGTTTGGTAACAGAGAGATATCCCTGCTTTTCATTACATGCACAACAAGTTATTGAAAAATACTCCATAAATTCCAGTAATTCAACAATTTCAAAATTTCTTGTATTTAGTGCGTTTGATAAGTGTGAACAGTTTTTCCACAACTGTTCTGGAAAGGTATTTTTATATACAAATGGTAGATAACGCGAAGTTCTAATCGAAAATACAAATTTCCTGTATAACACGAACTTTTGCTTAGATTTGCTAGTGCTCAAAATTTGTATTTCTCGGAATTAACCTGAAAAAGTATACTTATGCACAATCAATCCTGAATTGGCTGTTCTGCACTTTTTTGATGAAAATAGAACAGCAGAACTATTTCGGTAGCTTCGGTAATCGATTTTACTGAGGCTCAGTACACCAACTGTCAAAACCGGGTGCAAAAGGCAAACAATGCAGTATAGCTGTATTCAGCTGATCTATTTTCGTCAAAAATTTACCGAACACGCTATTCCAAATTAAGTGTGTGTACACGTGATAGTTTTCAAATAATCAAACAAAGGGCTTGTTGCAATAAATGTTGAGTACAAACCGAAAAAAAAAACAAAATCAAAATACCTGTTCTACACGTAATTTTGTGAAGATTTAGTAGTTTCCTAGATTCATGCTTCTCACAATTTTCCTAGAAAACTATTCTCCATGTACACGAGACTGTTTTCAAACAATAAAATGGAGGAGTTGTTGCGATGCATGCTGACGCTGAGTTTGAACCGAAAAACACCTGTATCATGCGTCGTTTTGGGTAGATTTTATAGTCTTTAGATTGAACATTTCCAAATATTTTTATGCAATGTATTTGCTTAAACAACATGAGAAATTTGAAATCAAAATATTGAAATGAGAGATATAAGAAGTTCAAAAATATTATTCCTACTATTTTGAGGCATGGAATCTGATGTAAGTGACTTATACAATGGCAGTATAAATCACTTACACCAGCTTGTTTTAACAACGTTTACAATTTTCATAACTGTTCTTTTCATTATTATTTTACTAAGAAATAGAGAACGGATCGGATTTTCATTCCACAAAACATACTGGAAGCCACTAAAACTGGCACCCCCCTGGAAAAAAAATCCTAGATACGCCAATGACTAAGGGCAAACGTGACAAACACCATTCTTGTTCGAAAAAAAGGACGTGTGGTTGTTCAAGAGCACTAAGCTGAGACGCCCGCTCTGTCTCTGTTGGGACCCCAAGCAATAGTTTGAAGTCGAATTAGTTTTGGTGAAATTCTGAAAATCGTCATGCAACCTGAATGACTTAATTAGGGTTTTATGATTTCAAGCCACCTCCTCGAATATTTCTGTTAGTGTTATGTTGAATTTCGCTTTCGAGTTCCTAAGTACAAAATCCGTTTCAACTAACATTCTTTAGTCAAATAGAAGAAGACCAATATAAAACCATAATAGAAAGTATAAGTTTTTATGACTGCTCCCATAAGTTCTACATAGCTAATAAATGATCAAAATGTTATTTGGGAAAGCTTTGGCTGAAAGGATGATCAAAGCTTTATAAGTGGCAAATTTCAAGAACAAACAGACACATTTGGAGTTGTTTGCATATCTTCATCATTCATCCCTCACGCATTATTGTGTGAATCTCTTTTATCGTAAAAAACAGAACCACGGCGCGAGACCAATTTCCTCACACTTTCTATTCTCGCTCTCCGCAGAATGGGCGGTGGTGTTCGCGTGATGTTTTCCATGGCCAGGCAGCGTGAGCGAGAATCACTGGAAGGGCAAGCTTGAGCCTGTATTTAGCTGCAGGATGATCCGGTAATCTTGCCAAGAGATGAAGGAAATTGTTTTCGCGCTGCCTGTCTGATGTTGTACCTTCTTCCACAATGGAGCAGGATACTTACTGCTCTACTAATTATTATCAGCAACAGGTGTTCCTTCGACGGAATGTGTCAATGGCGTTTTTCTTTATCTTTGGAATGCGGACAGGCTGCTGCCAGTAAATTGGCTGGAAATAATTTAAGAAATAATCAATAAGACATTGTTGTAATGTGAGTGTGAATGAATGACGTGCGAAATAAGTATCGAATTTATCAATAAAAAGAAGGTAAAATATTGATTTCCCGGGGATTTCGACAAATTTTGAGCTAAATTATTTAAAATTAAACACATTCTAGCAAGCGGATTTCCCAGCTCTATAAAAAGAATGATATGAGTACTTATTGATAATATTTGGGATCTTCCTAAGCTCAGATAAATAACAGATAGATACAAACAAAGATCATGCTGGAGACAACAAATTCTCAATACGGTCACAAATCTTTTCGGAAAAGAATGTTTTTCGGTGCTATATTGAGCACAAACTTGAGCATTGGTGGCTGAATACTTCATAGTTTCTACTCCATGATTAACCAGAACTAGCAGAATTGCACAGAGAATGAATAACTGGGGCATGAAATGAGCACACTATTCTCAATGTACGCGATCCGAGAGTTCAAGCTTTATTGGGTCAATAACAGTGCCGGCTACGACCTTACGGTCAACCTGAAAAGGGAAGGAATTTTAGTTTGACAGTCTTTGCTATATATACTACTGTACCCCCCCCCACAATTGTCACGGGAAGGAATGGATACCCAGGTATCAGGTATCAGAAGGCCGGCTCCAGAGGCACGTTATCCTCCATTTGGGACATTTGTGCCATCGCCATACATATAAGCCTATTTCATCATTTACCTGAGGGAGAATGGGACAAGGGATGGGATGGGAATTAGGAGAGGGAAAGGTGATGAAATAGGAAGGGGTGCCCTAGAAGAGGGAATGAACGCATAAGCGCAACGAGAGCTCATAGCCCATACCACAACGGGTTTAACCAGTGCCCTGAAAAGGAAACTGTAAAACGCATAAGCGTTAAGAGAGCCTATAGCTCATTGGAGGAAGCTTGTGACGTCATGCGACTTTCAATATGACATTGAAAGGCACGTCATCAAAAGCATCCTCAATATTCAGGAAATCATCCAGGCAAAAACTACGTTTGAGCGAGTGCTTTCGTGAAAACGTATACAACTTTGTGTAAAAGAGTCACTGCGGACATCCCAAATTGGGAGGCATCTGAGTTCACATGAATAGGCATGTTAGCCAGACGAACATCAAAGTGTGATAATCGACAATGCGTTTCAAGCATTTCAGAAAGAACGAGGTAACCAGATAAATCTGGAACTTATTCCTTCTTCATACAACGCCCACACTTTTTCGGGATAAAACTATAGATTAATTTCGCACCATGAAAACACCCAATAGAAAACTACAAGAGTTCAAAACATGTTTGAAATAATCAAATCTTTCTGGAGAAAACTAGGACAAAACCCCATTATCTCCTGGAGATTTGAAACAAGCAGAGCTTTTTAGTGCCCTCTAAATCGATTCTATAGCTACAATCCTCAGGGCAGAAGCTAGAGATTCGTAGCTATACAAAAGCCTGGATTATCCGCAGATATTTTGAACTTGAACAGATCAGAGTTCCATTCAGGAAAACCTCTTGCGGTCCGCACAGACCGCAGAGGACAAGCTTCTTTCAAAGCAATAGTTATGGTACACCACGACCTCAGTGCACTATTATCACGCATAGCATTGGCGCCGGCCAGGCTGAGTCCCGAACAGCGAACGCGTTGAATTTGCTCGCATCCTCCGAAACAATAGACACGATCAGTTTCATCAGAAATATTTTGAGCACACACAGTACAAGTCGCAGCGTTCATCTCTCCTCGCCACCCCCCGGCGCTGCCACCGAAGACGGCTTCCAGCGAGACCAATCAAAAGAGATAGGCTCCTTGATGAAAATAGTTATTGAAAAACTCGCGAAATTAGACAAACAACTATTGCCACACAACACAGACTAGCAGCGAACGGATTAAAATGAACTATTTAATTATATGCAACAGGTTAACGCGTCTAAGTACACGCAAAAAGTGAAAAAAAAGCAGAGGATCTCTCTTTCGGGTTAGATTTCAATCCGCAATACACGCAACTAAAAAACCTTAGGAAATTCATAAGATTTTTGCCATAATTGAACTATATGAATGCCATGAGGAAAATCTTATGAAAACTCATTTAGGATAACTTATGAAAACTAGTTTTTATAAGGTTTTCATATGGCATCCATACAGTTGAGTTATGGCAAAAAATCATAAGGTATTTTGATAAATTTCGTTAGTTTTTTTCGCTGAGTGTATAACTATTTTTCATTGCACCACGAACACCTAAACTAACAATAACTGACAATTATCGAATCGTTTTGTCAGGAGGGAACATAAGCAAGAAAAAATTGAAAACAAGGTTGATAAAGAAAATATGTTCTGTCTTTATCATGCTCACCGATCTTGCAACAGATGGCGCGATATGTCAAAATGACCTGTGCATTGTCAAACACTTTAAGGTTAGCTTTGATGATATAATGAGATAATGGTAAACTGGTAGTACTGTCATTTTTTTTTTAATTCATAATTTTCTATAAACCCTAATTAAAATCAGATTAAAGCACCTTTACATTTCATCGAAGAATGTTTCTTCGTGAACTGTTTTAACCCTCTAATACCCAACCCCGCCTTTAGACGGGGTATAGTTTGAGCATTTTTGTAATTTTTATTTCGTGGACAATCAAAATGTTTATATTTTTGGCTGATATTTAGTACTGTTCTATATATTTCAAAATGGTTTTGGTGTCTTTCAAAGCGTTTTTGCATTTTTGCCTTTCTCGTACACTAAGTGTACTGGAAAGGCTATATGTTCACTCCAAAAATGACTTTTTGATAGAAGGCCCGGAGGGTCGAGTCACATATACCAATCAACTCAGCTCGACGAATTGAGGTGATGTCTGTGTGTGTGTATGTATGTATGTGTGTGTGTATGTGTGTGTACAAAAAAACTCACATCACTTTTTGGCAGTAAACCTTAACCGATTTTAATGACCAACGGTTCATTCGACGCGGAATCTGGTCCCATTGTTTCCTATTGAAAATGGTTCGGATCGGTCCAGCCGTTCCGGAGTTATGGCCATTAAGGTGTTCCGGATCGGTACCCCAGGAAGGGGCCAGATATGAAAACGCTACAAACCCATTCATGCGACACATCAATCCACGGCACTTTCGAAAACATGATGAACGGTAAACAGGAAAATAGTCTCGGGCCATATCTGAACCGGTAGTGTTCCGGAACCGGTTCCGGGTGACCCGCCGGAAGTGGCCAAAAATGAAAGTGAACCAAACCCTTCATGCGACACATCAAACAGCGGATTTTTCGATAACCTGATAAACAGTAGGCAGGAAAACATTCTCAGACCATATCTGAACCGGTAGTATTCCGGAACCGGTTCTGGGTGTTCCGCCGGAAGTGGCTAAATATGAAAGTGAACCAAACCCATGCATGCGATACATCAAACAGAGGCTTTTTCAATAGCCTGATGAACAGTAGGCAGGAAAATATTCTCGGACCATATCTAAACCGGTAGTATTCCGGAACCGGTTCTGGGTGTTCCGCCGGATGTAGCCAAATATGAAAGTGAACCAAAGCCATACATGCGACACATCAAACAGCGGATTTTTCGATAACCTGATAAACAGTAGGCAGGAAAACATTCTCAGACCATATCGGAACCGGTAGTATTCCGGAACCGGTTCTGGGTGTTCCGCCGGAACTGGCTAAAGATGAAAGTGAACCAAACCCATGCATGCGATACATCAAACAGCGGCTTTTTCGATAGCCTGATGAACATTAGGCAGGAAATTATTCTCGGACCACATCTGAACCGGTAGTGTGCCGGAACCGGTTCTGGATGTTCCGCCGGAAGTGGCTAAATATGAAAGTAAACCATGCGGCGCATCAAATCGCAAGCTCTTCAGGCAACCTGATAAACGGTTAATAAAAGAGAATAGTTTCAGATCATATTTTGATCAACCGATAGAGTTCCGGAACCAGTTCCGGGTGTCCCGCTGGAAGTGGTCAAATGTAGTAGATATCAAAACCCATGCCTGCGGCACATTAAACAGCGGCTTTTTAAATAACGTGATAAACGATTAGTCAGAAAATAGACCACAACGAAGATCTTTATAAAGGCTACCGATGGTGTTCCAGGACCGATCTAGGGTGTCCAGCCGGAAGTGGCCAAATGCCAAAAAGAACCAAACCTTTGCATGCGACACATCGAACCGCGGTCTTTTTTTAAACCATGAAGAACGATTAGCAAGAAAATAGGCTCAGACCACATTAGAGGCTACCGATAGTGGTGCAAAACCAGCATTGGGTGCTTCCTAGGGTGCTTCGCAGGAACTTCAAAAATGAACAAAGTCAATGCAAGCGATAAATATGTGTAAGAAAACAAAATCTTGACTGAACGAAGGCCACATACATACAGACGTCTTACTATACTCACTCTCCATCGTCCTTGTTTTCAACGGTTGAAACAAATATTAATCGTTGTTGCTCGTTTGACGTCTACTCACTACCAACATCAAGCCGCAGTGAAACGCAACCTGATTAGCATTTGGTGATTATTTTTTCGTAACGATGAATATAATAGCAATATGTTACAAATGATAAGTCTGTTTGTCTGTACTAAAGCAATCTCATCAAATCACTGAGGTGTAAAAATATACAGTAGGATAGGTCAACGTTATATGAGAAAATTATCGCATCAACCCCGGAGAAAGTTTTTTCAATCCTCTTTTCCGTCTAAAACTACTGGGAATTTTTTATGGGATTTAGTATGGGCAATTTCACTTGCTTGCATTTTTTGTCAAATTTTACATGAATTTTGTAACCTATGATAATAAAATATAGCCTAAAGTGTGAAGAAAAAACTATGTCGAAGACCGTAAAGCAGGGCTGTCCAACATACGGCCCGCGGAATCGATGAATGAAACTTGGCCCAAGGATTGAAATATTTGAAGATATATCATATTTAAATAAAATTTAATATTAAAAATAAACTTGAAATAGGTAGTGTTTTGTTAGAAATTTTCAAAGATTGAAAAATTTAAATACATAAATTTAAAAATTTTAAACTTGAAAGGTACAGCCAAATTTGAAGCAGAATTTCAGCAAAATTTACTGAATTTCAGAAAAACGTTGCTGCTGAACAGCAGAGTTTACTGAACGAATCAGGGCAGTTTGCTGAATTTCAGCAAATTGTTTGCTGCAACCTGCAGTTCGACAAAATTCAGAAAAAAAAGTATTCAGGGTGTTTTTTGCAAAAAATCAAGAATTCTTGCTCACATTTATATGACCCAAATGATGTCAGTGTTGTGATTTGCCGTGAGAACGGGTAATCGGATGTACAAAATTTCACTGTTGCATTCGTGCTTTCGAAATTTGATGTCGAAATTTAATGTCTGGCCCGTCGACTGGATGGAGCATCACTTGTGGCCCGTGGCCACGAAAGGTTGGGCAGGCCTGCCGTAAAGTCATAAGTGATTGTGAAAGACGTTATATCCTAGCTTGTAATTATCGTCTTGATGTTGATCGGTCTTCAGTGATAGTGAAGGTGCTCAGGCAGTCAACTGAAAATTCTGATATTTTTCAGCCCAGTCTATACGTTTAACGTAACGTCGGAATATGTTCAACTAATAAATTTCCCAATTTTATTAAAATTATTGCTTTTCTAAATAAGGTATTCTCGGGATTCAGGAGCAGTTCGCATTACGTCGACGGAATGATCATGCTTCGGAATGATGGCCCTATCACAGAAACTAGCTAAACAAACAATAGTAGAAGATTCCAAAAACAGGGACCGAATTCTAAACCGCCCGATAGGTAGGCGATTGTCCATATCACGACGGTTTCAAACCGAACGGACTCAATAAATACCAAAACTTTCGTATGACATTTTTAAGTTAGGCAAGGCCATCTTGACTAGGAAACCTTGACCGATTGAACCCTTGAAAAGGCCCCATACAGATCGAAACGTCGGAAAAATTCATAAACTAGTATTTTCGATTCCCCCAAAAGGCTGAAGCCAACATTCTAAAGCAAAATCATCCCAGCCGTATCCCAACCAAGGAAAGATCATGAGTACATGTTCGACGAGAAAGGCACTATCACCACTAGGTGGATTAATCTGGGTTTTTTTTTAAATCATTTAAAAATTGATGTTTTAGTCACCTTTCAGAAACCATTGAATATTTTGTATTGGATCGCCACAATCAACACATTTTAAATTTTTCCCAAATCATTCTATCATAGTAAAATAGTTTAAGAGAGTCGAATACACTCTAAAAAATTTTTCGTTCAAATTACACGGAAAATAAAATTTTCCATGAAAAAAATTTAAAACAAAAGTATTTCAACAATAATCATAAAATCTCAAAATGTTTTCATCTCAAAAAATCCGTATCCCGAATAGGCTTTCAGGAAAAATATAAAAGTGTGGGGATGTTGAAAAATAAAAATTAGAAAAATCAAAAACCGAAATTCACAAAATTGTGAATTAAAAAGAATCATCTTCCAAAACATGTTTAAATCGATTTTAGATGACTAAAAATGATAATTAGATCTAAATCAAAAATTTGGGTATTAGAGGGTTAAAGACATCGAACTTTATATGAAAAAAAATTCGATATCTTTACTTTGAAATACTCGAGAACGACGCAAATTACTTCGAGGAGTTAAGCTTTTTCGATCGGAAAACTTCTGATAAACACGATGCATTCAAAATTTTAAAATTAAAATATCCGTATTTTGAGAATAATCGATTTTTAGATTTAAAATTGAAAACTGTCATATCTGGCAAAACTGTATCGAAAAAATATTTTTTTTTTCTGGATTTCCTGAACGATTTCCTTCAAAAAAGCCGAAGGTCGAAAATATGAATATGCAATAGTTTCAAAGATAAAAATAAAAGAAAGAGAGGATAATTTTCATATCGGCCAAAACGAGGGGTTCTGCCACGGGCCGAGGGTAGATCCGATTGGCACCGAAATTTGGATTTTTCCTCTCTCCAGTTAAACAAATATTTCAGCCAAATTTGGTTCAAATCCGTGATGGTCGATTGCATGCGGTCGGTCACTTGGCGCGGAATGACCCACATATACTTCTTTTGATGTTATCATTAACCTTCAAGGAATCTGCGAAGAAGTCGCATAAATCGAAAGCTTTAACAATCCCATAATATCCAATCCAATAATAACCCGATGAGTTTTAGTAGGTTTTCTGATTAAGATTTTTGTGGGCGGAAACTTTTTATCTCCCCAACACTACCCGAGAAAACTTAGAGATTCTTCTCCCACCACAGTTTATGAATAGTTATCACCACTCGCACCGGCAAATTACTCAGATGGGGATCTCAGATTCTAGTCCGGACGGGAGCAAGGCGTAACGCGATAATCCTTTGTGTCACACATGGAACGATAAGCCGCAGGGATAATAGAAGGAAATATTGCCGGCATCTGGCTCGGATGTCTCGGATCGGAAATTTCAAAACCAGAATGGGTGGGGGCGCTTAAGCCCGGGATGGGAAAGCAATGAATGCGCTTAATAAAGAGGACGACGTCGTCGTCGTTGCTATCCTGAGCTGGGAGGAAGTCGTAATGGGTCGTCGTATACGAAAATAGGTGAGTCAGCGAGCGCAAGTAGACTAGAAGGTGTACGAACGAACACACGTATGAAGTTCATTTCCTTCAACAGGTGGGTGACAATGAGTCCGGAATGTACCCCTTGGCGCAACCGAGGAATGTGATGAAGAAACCGGATGCGTGGGAAGAAATTTACAGCTTGATGAAGGTGTTAAAATTTGATGGCACTGACATGATTTGTGTTTTCACACCCGGGATCGGATTTTTCTTTGTTGTGCACATCCGAGTTTTATGAGGGCTTAAAATAGCTTCACATTGTTGTTCATAACGACTGTATTGTGAAACAGGAACACATTTATCAGATATTCGGTTTTTCTACGAGAATATACAGCCACTAAGGTAGCAGCAAGAACTCCCGAATGTGCAACCGAGCTCAAAATGACATTTTAACGAAATTTACTTTCCACTTCCGCCACCGACGGATGCCGAGAATCAATTGTGTGAGTCTTGTCAATCTCCGTTTGCCCGTATCCCTCCCAAACGAAGATAATCACTTCATTTTGAAGGCTGCTTCTGCTTTCAGAACTGTAGGTTGTCGTCTTTCGTTGGAAGGTCGTCTGGTGCCGACGGCAGCGACAGCAGAGGCCATAAAAAGCAATTTCTGCCCGTGTTCAACCAATTCGAATAACCTACTGCTGAAAACTGCGCTGAGTTTGGGTCAAGCTGAATTGAACGAAACCCGGAAGGCTCACTTTGTGTCTGGCTGCTGGACAGTGACAAAACGAAATGGGAACAGAGATCCGATTATGATGTTCAACTTTTCATTTTCGGGAAATGAAATTAGAGTTTCTGGCGAGAGCATCAGCTGGGAAGCCATGTGGCTTTTGGATACACGCACGGACGGAACTAAACTCCATAATCGATCCCCCGGCTACGTGTTGCGAATTGTGAGTAAAGGGCTTCTTGCTTGGCTGATTGGTTGATCCATCATTGAGCATTTCCAGCTCAACGCACGAATCGCGTAGACGCGACCCTTTTCAATTCAAATAAAATTTTGCTCATGAATGAGCTTCTAGGTATTCGAAAATGTTTTTCACGATATTTGTTTTGCAATATTCTTCACCTTACTTTTGAAACGGGCGTATGAAAAAATCCTTATTTTCTTCTTCAAGAAATTGTGACTCGAAAACGGTTTATTGGATTGATATAATGTCTTCGAACATGTTTGAGGATACAGTAAGGACCCGATTTTGTCAGCCCCTGGTAGCATTTTGGGCTGACGAAATCGGGTACCTGAAAAAATCGGGACATTTTTTAAAATCATTTTTTTATTCATGAAAAATTGTTCTGAGCACGTCAGAGACGGAGATAGGTGTTGAGGGTCTGCTTTGGGGTCGTTCAAATATAACGTAACGCCAATGAGGGGGGGGGTCCAGCGCTGTGTTACGCTTCATACTAAATTTTAAAATTTCTCTTTCAAAAATAGGTGGAGGGATAGCGGATAGAGTCTAAAATTACCAAATTTTGCGTTACGTAATATTTGAACGAACCTTTTGTGGTACAAAAAAAAATCGAAAGGGTGTTGAGGGCACAGAAAAAAATGATATTTGGCAAAGTTAACATTCAGTGCTTTTTTACAGCAGAACTGTTGAATCTTTTATTTCTTTTTCTTCTTGTCATAACATCCCTACTGGAACACAGCCTTCTCCTAGCTTAGCAATTGTGGTCTACAGAAGACAGTTGACACTGGTTAGCGCAGTTTAAATCATAACATCTAACTTCAGCTGTCAACGAATGAAAATGAACCAACATCTGATTGACAAGTATAGACACTCATACTGTCCGAATTGGCTACGTTTTGGCTGCCTTTTCACTTAAATTTCCAGAGCCTTAACTCTAAAGAATCTCTAGAGAAATCTTTAAAGAAATGTTCGGGGATTTTTTTAGAGAAACTACCCGAGGATATACGGAACGTAACCCTCAAGACATTCCCGAAGGGATCCCGTAAGTAGTTTCTGCAATAACCTTTACAGGAGCTCCGGATAAATTCCTTAATTAATTTCTGAAAGAATCCTTACTTGATTCTCCGTAGAAATCTCTAGAGGCATTTCTTTAGCATTTTCTGAAAAATCATTGAATAAATCCCTATTGCAATATTTGAAGAAATCTCCTTGAGAAATCCATGGAGGAATTCCTGGAAAAAAGTACTAGGGAAATATCTGGAGCAGTTTAAGGAGAAACCATAGCAGAAATGAATTGTTAAATTCTTGCATGAATACCAACAAAATTTTCTAAAGGAGTTTCAGAAACAATACCAAGATTTTCGCAAAGAAATACCAAGAGGTAATTCTGGAAAAATCTGAAGCGGGACCCCCGGGAAATCCATAGAGGATGCCCAATTGAGAAATCTAACAGAGGAATCATAGTGAAATTTCTAGAGGAATTCTTGTATGAGTAATTACTGAAGGCATTAATAGAGGAACATTTTAAGAAATTCTTAGAAGGATCCCTGAAGGAATCGCAGCAAGATTTTTTGGGGGATCCCATCTCGAATTCCTTAAGGGTTTCTAATGAATACAATTCTCACAGCAATTTTTCAAGCAATCCAAGCAGGAAATCTACAATATAAATCTTATAATAAATCTAGACAAAAGCGCTGTTTGCAGATCAGAAGGAATTTCTCAGCCTATCTTGATGCATGGGAAATTCCTTGCCTGAATCGCTCAAGAAACCGGTTTTTCTTCGATCGCAGTACGCAGTAGCGAAGAAATGACAGTTCAAATGGCAGTCACCGAAGAAAGTTTCTGCCAGGAATCACTCAAGAAGTTTCTTGAGCGATTCCTTTCGAACTCGAAACTGCGCTAAACATGTAAAAAAGGGCGGAACAACCATTGCATGTCTCAACTTATTCCACCCCGTCTAGGCGTATTTCAATTTATTGATGCAAACTTAACCCGTTGTCAGATAGAAGGGAGTCTGCTCTATCTGTTACTGGTCAGAGATTACATGAAAAATGGGCCATGTGCTCAGAAGGAAGGGAGAAGCGAAAATTCGAAATGGATGTTGCACCCTTTTCAAATGTTAGCCTATCTGAATGAATCCAAACAAGTAAACCTAGAAGAATCCCAGAGATGTCGGAAAAAAGTAAACAGATTGACTTGTAATCACAACAACAGGCAGCGTTTATTGTTTATTCTGTTCCAGAGGAAATTAAAAAGAAAAAGAATAGTCTTAAGCCCATATAGCCGATGTGGTAAGCGCACGTGCAATCAACAAAACCATACTGAGGATGATGAATTTGATTCCCGGCTAGCTCAGAATCCATTTCATAATCGACATTTCCTTAACTACCTTGTGTATAAAATATCTTCATGACTACCACACGATATATGTACAAATGCAAGATAAACATTGGCTGTGGGGGATCTCAGTAAAAAATTGTAAAAGTTCTCATAAAATACTAAGCTGAGGAGCAGGCTGCGTCCCAGTTGGAACGTTACGCCAAGAAGAGAGAGCTGGAATCTTTTAGCAATTTAAAACAACATTGGTTTAAAACATTGGCGAGGGTTGGGTGCTAAAATTGACGCAATGTGTTAGATTGCAAAAAAAGTTTGGCCGTTTTCAAAAGTTACACGAGTTTTTTTGATTGAGTAATTTTTCTAGGACGCCTAAAGACATCAACTGATTATAAAATGGAAATTCTGAATGAAATACAAATTTATTTTTTACTTCAAAAAAGGCTGACAAAATCGGGTCAAAAAGCTGACAAAATCGGGTCAAAAAGCTGACAAAATCGGGGGTAGACAAAATTGGGGGTAGACAAAATCGGGGGCTGACAAAATCGGGTCCCCACTGTATTTCGAAAGAATTTTAGAAAAAAATTCACTGAAGGTACTTAATATTCATCGCGAATCTATGTTAGATGTCATATGATTTCAATTTTCCTTACCTTTCGAATTTGTTTATATTTTTTATGTAAAAAGCAGTACCCCAGGATGGTCAAGTGCTTCTAACTATTTTTTTTCGCGAATTTTTGTTTTTCATCGATATTCAAAACAATCAAAAGGAACCAATTTTTGAAATTTTTGATACCAGAAATGAAATCTACGTACAAGTTCCAATGAAACAACTAAACATGTTTTTTTCCTACATCCAACCATACTTAAGTTTCAAGACGATCTGAAAATTTACATATCCAAGAACTCGGTTCGGCCTACCTCCAAGAATTGATTGCCTGCAATTCCTTCAGGGACTCTTTCACGGATTTCTCCAGAATACTTCTAAAGATTATTCCAGGGATTTCTCTAGACATTCCTCTTGGTATATATTCAAAGAACATCTTTAAGGATTCCTCCAAGCATTCCTTATGGGATTTCACATGAGAATTCTCTAGAAATACATACTAGTCTTTATTAAAATCACTATAAGTATCACCAGAGGCATTCCTGAAAGTATCCCAGCAAGAATGTCAAGATAAATCTATAGAGGCTTTCTTGCAAGTATCACAGTAAAACTTTCTGGAGGAGTCCTAGCAGGCATTCCTGAAAGAATCAGAATAGGAATCGCTTGCGGAATCCCAGCTGGAGCTCCAGGAGGAATTCCATGGGAATTTTTTTGAGATGTCCCAGGATAAAGTCTGTGTAGTAATTTCTCGAGGAAACACCAAAGCAACTTCTGGAAGAATCGTGGAAAGATTGCCTTGAATCATCTCAAAAGTTTTCGAAGGAACCTCAGGTGAAATTATAAGAAGCAACCCTAGATGATTTCCAAGAGGTATTACAGTAAAAATTTCTGGATGAGTCCTGGGAGGAATTGTTGGAAAAAACATTGGTTTGAGGAATCCAGCAGGAGATCTTTCAGGAAGGCCAATAGGAGCTCCTGGAGGAATCCCCTGAGAAATGTATGAGGTAATCTTTGGATAAAATTTCTTGGATAAAAACACCTGGGGGAATCTCCGGAGGAACTTCAGGAAGAATCTTAGGAAAAATCTCTGAAGGAATTCTTAGAAGAATTCGGGCATTTATCATTGTGTAAATTTCAGCAGAAGTTTTAGGAGGAATTGCTGAAGGAAACTATGCAGGATTTTCTAAAGAAACCCCATCGAGAATTCCTGGAGAAATCCAAAGAAAAATTTCTAGAAAAAATATCTGGATATCTAGAGAAGTCCCTGGCAGAACCGGTAGAGGTATTCTGGAGGAACTCATAGAGAACGCCCTGAGAAAATCACAGGAGGAAATGCTGAAAAAATCTGACGAAGATTTCCCGGAAGTAATCCAGTAAGAATGCCAGGATAAAATCCTAAAGAAATCACTAGAAGAACTCCTGGAGGTACCATAGTTAAAATTTCTGAGACAGGAATTGTTGGAAGAACCGCAGGAGAAGTTGGTTGAGGAATCTTTGGAGGAAGGTCATGAGGAGTTTCTGCAGGTATTTCATGAGTAGTCTTTGGATAAAATCTATGGAGGAATTCCTGGATGATTCGTTGGAGAAATCCCTGGAAGAACAACCGGAGAAATTACGGCAAGAATTCCAGGAGGGTTGCCAGGCAGGATCCCAGCAAAAAAGCCATGAGAAAGCTCTAGAAAAATCCCTAGCAGAGTTTTTGAAGTTTCGCAGTTAGAATTTCTGGAGGAGTCCTAGCAAGAATAGTTGGAAGAACCGCAGGAAGAGTTTGTTGATGAATTCCAGCCGAAATTTCTGGAGGAAGGTCACGAGGAGCTCCTGGAGGAATCCGATGAGAAATTAGTGTAGGAATCCCGCGATAAAATCTCTAAATGAATTGCTAGAAGAATCACCGGAGGAACTTTTTGCAGAATGTTCAAAATATTGCCTTGAATAATCCCAGCAAATATTCTTTAATAAATCCCACAAGAAATCACTAGAGAAATTGTAGAAGAACTCCTGAAGGTACTAATGAAGACAAGAACTTTTGGAGGAGTCCTAGGAGGATTTGTTGACAGAACCACAGTTGCAACTGCCTAAGAGATCCCAGCTGGAATTCCTGAATAAAATCTCTGAAGACGTTCCTGGAGCAATCACCGGAAGAACCTCTGGAAAAGCTTAGATTATATCCCAGGATTCCCCCACAAATTTCTCATGGGAATCCTCCAGGAGATCCTCTTGGTTTTCCTGAAGGAGTTCCAGCTGGATTCGTCAAAGCGATTCCTGCTGTGGTTCTTCCAGCAATTTCTCCCAGGACTCATCTAGAAATTCTTACTGTAATACCTAATTCTACTAGGGTTTCTTCTTATAATTTCTCCTGGGGTACCTTCAAAAACTCTTGGATTGATTCAAGGCAATCTTTCTACGTTTCTTCCAGAAGTTCCTTTGGTGTTTCCTCGAGTAGTTACTCCAGAAACTTTATCCTGGGATTTCTCCGAAAATTTCCCATGGAATCCCTCCTGGAGCTCCAGCTGGGATTCAATATGCGATTCCTACTGTGTTTCTTTCAGGAATACCCTCTATGACTTCTCCAGAAAGTTTTATTGTGATACCTGCAGGAAATCCTCTATGGATTTCTCTTGACATTCTTGCTGGGTTTCTTTCGAGTAGTCTTCCTAGGATACTGCCAGAAATGCCTCTGGCGATACTTCTAGTGATTTTTCTAAAGACTAGTAGGTATTACTAGAGAATTCTCTTGTGAAGTCACATAAGGAATGCTTGGAGGAATCCTAAACGAGAATCGATAGAGGAATTCCTTGAAAAACCCATGGAGAAGGCCTTGAAGAAATATCAGGAGGAAGTATTTTGGATAACACAAAAACAGCTCAGAATGATGTATCTTGAAAAAAACGAAATTCGAGGTGTCGCATGATACTGTTTCGTTCACATTCGAAAAATGGAACCCGAAACCGCTAGAATCATTTTCCGGCCATCAGTATCAGAAGTATTTCATACAACGCAAAACTAGCACATAATGGTGTGTTTTGAAAACCGCGATGTTTGAAATTCCAAATGACAGTATTGCACCATTTCCAAAACTTTGCCTCGGAACTGGATTACGGAAAATCGGTAAACCGATTCCAAAATGTCCAAATGTATTCTAAATGACCAATCATCGTAATAATATGCTATAACTTTCAAAATCATAAAGTTTGATATGTCGCATGATGGTGTTTATTCATCTTGGAAAATTTGACCCCGGGACCACCGGAACTAATTCCCGTGAAATCCGCCTTTCGGTTCCAAAATGGCCAAAAGTATTTCGGATAACACGAAAACAGTTCAGAATGATGTATCTTGAAAAATCACGCAGTTTGAGGTTTCGCATGATGGTATTGAATCATATTCAAAAATTGACCCCGGAACCGGTTCCCCGGAACATCCGTAAAACTGGTTCCAAGGCACTTAGTGACCGGTATGGACTTCCAGACATATGTTTCTATCATTCTAGGTCTGAAAACTAAACTGTTCTCATATCGAAAATTCACTTTATCCAATATGGCCAATTCCAATGACCCATTTTGTTTCTGGAATAACTCTGGAACCAGGTGGCCATTCCAAGAATCCCTAGAAAATCCCTAAACTAGAAGGAAATCCGATTCTTGTGTCAAAATTTGGTTGAAAAATATTGAAAAACAAAAAAGTTATAGCGAAAAGAGTGTTTTTTTCGCACTCTCGTTAGGGGGGGTTAGTAACGGAAGGGTTAACAAACCTCGCGTTACGTTTGAAAACTTTCACCCGATTTCCGCACTCCAAACAAAACAAAAACAAACGAGAGTAGAGGCCAATATTTGATAATGGTAAAAACAGAATACTGATTTTTTCGGAATGAAATTTATCAATCTAATATGTTGAATATAACATTCTTTATGTTTGAATCACATACTGACTTGCTTTAAGTATGATAAAACGGTATTAAAATCAATGTTGCAAGCAAAAATTGAAATTTTCTTGTTTGGTAGTTACGTCTTTTTACTGGTTCTAAAACATGATAGAGGGTAGGCGAAATTTGTTCCCAGTTGACAGTCAAATTACACCCCTGGTTTGGAACGGGAATTTATGGATTTGACAGATTGAAGTCCTGTAGGACCAATGAGGTACAGTTACAGGTGGCGCAGATAAACATTGCGAACCACTAGTTGTCTCTTTTGTTCTACCACTGATCTTATGCAACTCAATTAGTAACGTCACTAATTGAGTTGCATAAGATCAGCGGTAGAACAAAAGAGACAACTACTGGTTCGCAATGTGTATCTGCGCCACCTGTAACTGTACCTCATTGACCAATCCAAATTCCTGTGTGGTAGTGGTTTGTGTTCAGATTCCCCGTGTTAATCTATCTGTAAGAATTTTGTAAACATCTTTTGTTCTCACGTATATGGATAGGCTTGCATTAGGTTTCGTGAGACATTTTTTGGACAACTCAATTGCTCTAGGACAACCAATGTTGACATATTTCTAGGCACTCATAAAATAAGCAACATTAACCCAGATTTTAATATTGCTCGTGCCCTCACATTTTTGTGAAATATATTTCTTTTTTGTACACCAAAAGAGATTGTCATACCGAAATTCTTGCAAAATATATGCTTATGTTGTTGGATGCTATATATCCGGCAGCAGAACTCCAACGCAGGGATTTTTACGTTAAAGAAAAGAGAGTGATACTAAAACAACTAATAAATATATTTAACTAAAAAACGACAAACTTGCTTCCATCCTACGACACAACAAGGCTACAACTGATATCGCGTCAAAAACAAAAATATGATTGAGGGGTGGTGCAGTGCATACATTACGATCCAAAACTCAGAGGGGTGAGACACTATCCTACCTTCAACATATGAGAGCAATATATGCACGAGCTAATTTGCAATAATGTGAGTATTAAACACTCGATGAGTGCCATGGAGTTTGGCCGATTAAGGTGCTGAGAATGTTAAGCGTGAATGGTTTCTGTGGGGTTGCTACGTTGCTAGGGTAGAAAGTTTTTGTTTGCCATCACACTAATGAAAAAAAAAATCGAACACAAACTCGCCAGCTGTCTTTCGGTTTTCCAATATGGCGGATGATACAATCTGACATATTAGATTACCTCCCTTTTACTTACCTTGGAAAAAAACGTTTTCTTGAGCGATTCAGCTAGGGAATTTCCCAAGCATCAAGGTTGGCCGAGAAATTCCTTCTGAACTGCAAACAGCCCTTTACACAGACAGTCGCCCATAGACTTTTTCAGGGATTCCATTAGGGATTTATATGGAAGAGATTCCACTAGGAATTCCTCCGAGAATTTCTATGGAGATTTCTCAAGAGAGTTCTCCACGAATTTCTCATGGGATGCCTAAAGGGATTTGTCAGGCAATTCCTCTACACATTACTTCGAAGATTTCTCCAGAAATTTTTCATGGCATTTATCACGAATTTTTCAAGGTTTCTCTGGGGATTTCTCAGGCACTTTTCAAGGGGTTCGTTAAAAGATTCCTGGTAGAAGATATTCAAATGGGGATTGCTCATGAAATTTCCAAAGTGAGAAGTTTTGTTAGGGATTCCTCTTTATATTCGTCCAGAGATTTCTCCAGCAATTCTTCTAAGAATTCATCAAAGGATTATTCTACGAGTCTCTCGGAGAATTAATTGATTTCTCTGAGGATTTTTTCCTATAGATTCCACAAGGGCCTTCTCCAAACATTTACCAGAATATTTAGGGATTTATTTGGAAATTTTCTAGGGATTCCTCCCGGAATCCACCCCAGAATTTCTCTAGGAATTTTTCCAGTGACTTTTCTGGGGCATTATGGGGATTTTCTATGGATTGCTCATAGCATTCTTTTCCGGGGATTTATCCAGAAAATTTTCTACGAACTCCTCAAGGGAATTCTCCAAAATTTCCTCTAGAAATTTCTCCAGAAACACCCCTAGAAGTTTCTCCCGATATTTATCTAGGAATTTCCAAAGGGATTCACCCAAAGATTTATCCAGTATTTTTTTCAGGAAAGTGAAATTATTTTAGTGATCCCTCAAGAAATTCTTCCAGGGATGCCTCCACAGGTTTATCTAGGGTTTTCTTCAAGACCATTCTGCTGATTTTTTCTAAGAATTTTTCTGGGATTCTTCTAGATAATCTATCAGAGATTTCTTCAGGAATTTCTTTTGAGATTTCTCAATGAATAACTCAAATTGTTTTCTCCAAGCGTTTTCTGGCCAGCCTCCAGGGATTCCAACGGAGCTATTTGCAGGAGTGGATTTACTTACTAGATTGTTGGATTTACTCCAAAGATTGTTCAATACATTCCTCCGCGGATTTCTTTAATAATTTCACTACAGGTATCTCTAGTGATCTCTCTTGAGGTTTGTCTAGAGCTTTCACCAAGGATTTTCTAGGGATTCTACAAGAATTTTTTCACAGATTTCCCCAGCAGTTTCTTCAGTGATTTATTTTTTGGGAACCCCTTTCTAAAGGATATATATGTATAGAGGGTCTTGCCCGGGATTTCCCGGGACAAAAATCCCGGGAAATCCCGGGATCTAAAAATTCCCGAATCCCGGGATATCTTTCCGAGATTCCCGGGATTTCTCGAAAATTTAAAAATGGCAATAGTGTTTATTACTGAAATATAAGTGGTCACTCTAAATCTTTTTATCATTTTTTTCCATTTTTGCATTAGATTCTACACAATCTGGTGGGTCCAATGGCCATTTTTTTTCTAAGGACTTTTCAGCAGAATATCAGAATGTGGATTCTGAGGATTCATTCAGTCTATGTTTAGGTTGTTCTGGTAGTATTCCTAGAATTTAGGGCCGTACTTCTTACAACATTTTAGTGGTACAACCATTACTGCCAGATTTCTGCATTAGAAAATCTAATGCTGGATGAAGCTCAATTCCTGATTCAGAAGTACTACATACAGGGGATAGACAAAATGATCGGGACAGGCAAAATTTCCACTTTTCAAAAAATGTTCAATTAGCTGTAACTTTTCGATTAGTGCATCAAATATTCTAAAATTTTCACTGTAAGTTGATCAACTAATTGTGTATTAGTGGACAAAATTTGGAAAAGATCGGGCTATTCTGCACGAAGTTATAAGCATTTTAGAAAAAGGTAGAATTATCCGATAGCCAACTTTGAGCTGTTATATCTCCGGATTCAATGAACCGAATGCAATGAAATTTTGTCCATTTATGACTCATATAATGAGCTCTGAAAAACGTTTGAAACAACTTGAAGTTATTAACGAGAGAAAAAGTTATAGCGATTTCATTAATTTTATGATTTTTGAGTAAATTGATCTATTTTTAATATGCATCCCATTACTTTTTCAATGAATTGCCGCCTTTGTTGTTACTTTTTTTCAAAACATATCTGTATTCAAGAGAATCAGAGGGAATTTAAATGAACTATAATTAGCATCTTGAATTTTTAAACGATGTTGAAAATTAAGAAAATTTGGTGTTTTATAAGAAAAATAATCAAATTGTTATAATTTTCTTCCGTGTTAAGAATTTTAAGTTATGTCAAAAGTTTTCCGAAGCTCATTATATAAGTCATAAATGGTCAAAATTTCATTACATTCGGTTCATTAAATCCGGAGATATAGCAGCTCAAAGTTGGCTATCGGATAATTTTTCCTTTTTTTAGAATCTTTATAACTTCGTCCAGAATCGTTCGACCTTTTCCGAATTTTGTTCACTGATACACAAATAGTTGATCAACTTACAGTGAAAATTTGAGAATATTTGATGCACTTATCGAAAAGTTACAGCTATTTGAAAACTTTTTGAGAAGGGAAAATTTTGCCTGTCCCGATCATTTTGTCTATCCCCTGTACATTTTTTTCAGATGTCCCTGGAGAAATCCCTTCATCTATTGATGTTTTCAGGATTTGAGCGGTTACTTGATGCATTTGTCACTTTCAGTGACAAGTTGAAGAAATAAATCTTGGTGGTATCATTCGCAGACTTTTTGAACTCTTATAAGTCAAGAAATTGGTAAATAGTTTCAAACGGAAGTTCTATATGACTTTACTACGTAATCTCTGGAATATAACGTGAAGTTATGGAATTCCTTGAGAATAGGGACTTTCAAAGTCTGAGCATGAGTCAATAGAGACATTTCAAGTGAAAATTTTGTAAAAAATTCTAGATTTTTTTCCAACCTCTCAGATTAAAATATCATCGTGTTTACCACACGAATGTAAACAGGTTTTTTTTTGCAAAGAAAGTATTTAATTTATAACTGTAAAACACCTGAGATGCACAGTGTATCCTGGTTATTGTATTACAATTGTGATAATTAATTAACCCTCCTAAGATGTTTGGATTTTCGCACCACGATGGCGTAGTGCACGTTCTGTCTGGGTCAAATTTACCTCAACAATAGCAAAAACATCTGAAGAGACTGCCGAAGGTTACGATTTTGTCAAAAAAATGTAAAAAATGTATCAGTGGAGTTTCTAGATGAAGCTGTCGAGGTCATTTTAAAACCAAGAACCTCCTGGAGGATTTTATGCGTCTCTCATGTATCCCTTGAAAGAATTTTTGAAGTACTTTATAAAACATCCATACAGCAATCTCAAGAAACTGACAATATAAATTTTCAAATCACTTTTCCAAGCCTTTCCATCAAAACTCCGACAGAGAAATTCTTAAATTTATTTCCAGAAGAAAAAAAAACATGAGGAGAGATCTCATGGGTTTATTTAATAATTTCTCTAGGAATCCTGTTGAGTCTTAACTTATTATTTCCTCTAGGAATATACAGATAATAAGCAATGATTTAAAATAATCCGATGACAGCTCTTTTTGTAATTTCAATAACCTCAAGGTTATTACGGATTTCTCAAAAAATTTCATAAGCAATCTCTTACAAGTTCTGTTGAAAACTTCAATCAGACAAACGTAGCTTAATATTCGCAGATAACTTACCCCAGAAGAAGATGTCTGCTTAATTATAATATTTTGAAACATCCTTGTCATTTTATTTTGGATGGAAAAGATAGCTTGATTTTCTTATATTTATACTCATGCAATCAAGGCTCCTTCTGAAAAAAAAAATCCCAGCAATGCTAATGTCTAAATCCTTATTTTTTTTATTTAAAGAATATTGAACATTTTGTTGTCGAAAACAAATGTTTTAAAATTCGTGCCATACATTTTATCTTCGGTTTTGGGAATATTTGAATTTTTCCCGGGATCCCGGCAAATCCCGGGATTTAAAAAATAAAAATCCCGAATCCCGGAATTCTTTTCGGTCCGGGAAACAAGACCCTCTATATATGTATTTTGCTAATGTAGAATGGGCAGAAACCGCGAGAAAAAAAACATCATTTTTACGAAAATAAATTTATATTGACTTTGAAAGATTTATTTGTACCAATCAGCAAGGTTAGGGGGTATCCCCACGCTTAGTGAGTGAAGGGGGTATGTGAAAGCATGACAAGCAAGGAGTTGAAAATTTTCAATTTTAGCATGACGTACTTAATGGATGCCCCTTAGAAAAATTTAAGTACACTGCATGACGAAATTCTAGCATTGGAATTTAGGTGTAAAAACAACGATTAAGTAAATACAGTTAAAAAACTTTAAGTAAGATTGTTTATGGCATAAGAACCTATGGATTTAATTGGAATTCATGGCCCTTGAGAAGAATTTATGGCGAAAATCTTCGATACATTTATAGGAAAATATCTAAAGCTAACGCTGGGATCATTTTGTCGTTCTCGCGTGTTCCTTGCTAAAATCTTTGGAGGAGTTTTTAATCGATTCTCAGGAATGCACAATTTTTATAGTGCTATCTAGTTTATCTAGAAGAAATTCTAATGGAAACTTTTGAAGAAATTTTAGTGGGAATCCTTTGAAGAGAACCCAATGACTTCAATTTCTGACCAAGTTTCGGGTGAATTTTTAAGAAAATTATTGACGAAAATTCCGGACAGTTGCAGTTACTGTTCTTACATCTTTTGGATAGCCTTTGATGAGATATTGTGAAAGTTGGCTTTCCAAGTTATTAACGCAAAACTCGTACAATTTTCTCAAAATTGATAAGAATTTTTTCACCAACTTCTTCTGCATCTGTGGAAAAAGTCTGCCATCAATTACATCTTTGATCCTCGAATAAATTTTCTCAAAAACACAACCATGTTTCTCTGAAAAAAATCGGAAAATTATTCTCATAAAAAATCAGTCTAGAAATCGGCGAATTTTTCATCCACTGTATAGGTACACTGTATACTGTATCCAACATTTCTTTTATTTGAAAATATATTTTTTTCGGATTTGTTGTTTGAATTCTTACGATAGTTCTTTAAAATTAATATTGATTTATTAATTGGTTCTCGGACTCCTAAACTTTTGAAAACTTGGATGTTAAACCCAGTTTGGTGTGCAAATTTGGAAAATGCAGTTGACTTGAAACTGCTGAAAAGTCCACCTTGGCAAAGTCAAATCTAACATTAGAATTCCATTTTTCTCGGAGTTTCGCTTTAAATTCCTCAAAATATGCATATCACAATTCTTGAATAAACAATCTTAAAATTATTCTTAATATCTTCTTGACTTTTCAGAAGTAAACAAAAATATTTTTCAGGAAATTTTGGAATTTTGATCAAATGAAAAGATGTTAACCAATTGTGGAGGAAATTTAAAAAATAAGAATTTGGATGGTCAGGTAGTCTGAAACATATCGCATGCATCTTTCCTGTAATTTGAAGTTTCTACGATAAAAATCAACCCACGAGATGTTTCTTACATTTTTTCTTGTTTCGAGTTTTTATTCGAGAAGTGAAATTTTGAGGAGACCCCTAAAATGTGGGGGTCAGATCTAAGATTTCTCCAGAAATTTTTCCAAGAATTTATAAAAGTTTATCTGGCACTTTTCAAGGAAGTCGTCTAAAGATTCCATCTAAATGGGATTTTACCAAAATTGCTCTTGGAGTTTCTCCAACATTATTGTGGGGATTCCTTCAGGGAGACCTCCAGAGATTCCTCTTCCTAAGTGATTTATCTAGAAGTTTCTTTAGGACTTTTTCAAGATATTCGTCCAGAGATTTCTCCAGCAATTCCTCTAAGAATTTATCAAAGGATTATTCCACGGATTTCTCAGAGAAATGAAGGAAATTCCCCAGGAAGTTTTCTAAGGATGCCTCAAGAGATTTTCTAGGGATTCCTCCGGAAATTCCTCCCGGAATTTCTCTAGATATTTCTCCTGTAATTTTTCTAGGGCATTCTCAAGGGATTTTCTATGGATTCCTCCAAGCATTCTTCTCCGGGGTTTTATTCAAGATTTTTACAATAGATTTTTTCCCAAAAAATCTCTACAATTTCCTCAAGGGATTCCGCCAGGGATTTTTCCTGTAATTTTTCCAGGTAGGAGGAATTATTTTAGGAATTTCCAAAGAAATTCCTCCAAAGATGTCTCCATAGCCTTCTCCAAAAGTTGCTCATGTTGCTTTTCTAGGGATGCCTGCAAGAATTCCTCCAAAGATTTCTCCAGAAATTCCTCCGAGAACTTATCCAGAAATTTATCGAGGATTTTTTTTTCAGTGATTGCTGTTGCAGTTTACTAGGGCTTTCTCAAGGGAATTTCTAGGGATTCCTCCAAAAATTCTAGCGTACATTCGTCCAGGATTGTTTTTCGGAGATTTATTCAGGAATTTCCGAAAAGAATTCTCCAAAAATTCCTCTGGGATTTTCTTAAGAGTTATCTCCAAGGTTTTGCAGGGTTGCCTCTAGTCACTTTCCCAGGAATTTCTCCGAAAATGGATCTTTTCACGCAATTTCTCTTGGGGTTCTTCTAGGGTTTTCTCCTGGATTTTTTCCATGCAAGTGGTATTCCTTTAGGGATTTCTTCAGAGATTCATCAAGACATTCCTGCAACGATGCCTCCCGAGAATTATCCAGGAATTTATCCAGTGATTTTCCATTAATTTTCCCAAGGGATGTTTTCCAGGAGTTTCTCTAGGAACTTCTCCAAGAATTTTCTAAAGATCCAGTAAGGCCTCCAGAGATTTGTCTTGTATTTTTTCTATAAATTTCTTCTGGAATTTCTCAAGGGACTTTTCTTCTCCAGGAGTTTGTTCCGGGATGCCCCATGTACTCCTGTAGAAATTTCTCCAGGAATTCTTTAGGGGATTTTTTCTGGATTTTGTATTAATGATTCTAGGGAAAACTCCAAGGATTTATCCAGGAATTCCTTCGTGGATTCCTATAGGGTTTTTTTTTTTCAGAAATGTCTCCAACGATTTCTTTTGAAATTTCTCCAGGATTTTTTTCCTCAGAGGATTTCTTTTTGGATTCCTCTAGGCATTCCTCCAGAAAGAACCAAATCCGGCAGTTGACATTGTCGTCGGAAAGACAACTGGTGTGCGCACAGCTGTATAACTGTCCCATGAACAGGTTGGGCAGACGAACAAACCCGAGACCCACGCCGGCCCAGAAGGGACGGCCTTCGGCAAACGCAAAACGAGAAAAATTGTGAAGTCGTAAGTGGAGTGAAAATGAAACGTGAAATTTTGCGTAATTATTCGATTTCCAGTGCTATAGGGGGTGATTATTGATAGTCTACACCTTTTTGCTTCCATCTGATGAGTCATTGGCAAAGGTATGTTGGAATATCTGTAATCATCGGCTGATTTCCGTGTGATATGACGGAAATTGACGCACATGACGAAGTAGATTTCTACCCCATCTCTGGATTTTCAAAGAGAAATTTCTCTTAAAATGATTCCATATATTCCACCATAAATTTCTTTGGTGGATTTTGTGATTCTTCTTTAAAGTTCTACAAGCTATATGTTTAGAGCCCAATCTCAATTCATGATATGCCCCGAAGGTATTTCCCGGTGATTTATTGCTTCATTCCCCAGATTCATGCCTCCAAAGTTTGAATGCGCTTTTGGAAGTGAACTCCAAGAAGTTTCACCTTAATAAATGGAAGGGAAACAAAGCTTTCATTGGAATTGTAGTTCAATCCTAGCTACATATTCTCAAATTAATTTGTTTGGGAGCTAAATTAGAGAATCTGCCAGCAAATCAAAGCCAGTAGATTCAACATGAATTTAATCTACACAATGTAATGGATTGCGCCAAAGTGGAACCATTGTCGCACCAAATTAACATTGAAACCTATGTTCTACAACCCGCCACGCCACAATGTTCACAACACAGCCCAGGGATGAAACGTAAATTTTGCGGTCATTTAATTACGTAAATCACGTGGCTCTCCACTCCACTGAATTACAACTGGGGGTGCGGTTTCGACCGAAGTTAATCTACGGTCAAGCTCAACTGAGGTGTCACTGGTGGAGGGCATCATTCAACTGGTTTCATTGCGAGAAAATTCCATCCTTCTGGAAGGTTGAACTTTTTTCTGTGTTATTCAAGTCGTCACAAACTTCCATGGCTCATTGCTTTTGCTCCTCTTTTTGCAATTATACCTACCGGGCGACCGACGTCGGAAACAGCAACTACACACCATCACAAATGTTTATCGCATACCTCCCATCAGTAAGATCAGAATGGAAAATCATCCTAAAGTTTCCGTCTGTCAATTTCTCCTCTCTGAAAGACGGGTCACAGATGAACGGACAAAACATTTGGAACAGTTTCTGCGATGTCAGTGCATGCAAAGTAGTTTTGAACTACGAATCCGCCAGAAGGCGCTACTGTAAAACGCCTAACGCTAGGCAATGCGATTTGCATGCCTCTAAGTGTGTAGTACATAGTTTCCCAAACTGTGGGTCGCGACCCCCCAGGGGGGTCGCCGGCCTTCATCCAGGGGGTCGCGAGGGGCAGTTGAATATTTTACTGTAACAGACAACAAATGAGGGAATTTCTATGGTGGGTCGCGAAAAGCACGTCTGCTGGCAACGGGGGGTCACGCACCCGAAAAGTTTGGGAACCTATGGTGTAGTATCCCAAGTAACACACTTGTCATGGAAGAGTCACGGCGGCGCAGGTTTTTGTTGCGCAGAAGTCACTGTGACTTACTTCTAGCAAACAAGTGCTTATTTGTTAGAAGTTAGTCACACTGACTTCTGCGCAACAAAAACCTGCGCCGCCGTGACTCTTCCATGACAAGTGTGTTACTTGGGATACAACTAAGTATGCGAATTTAGAAAAAAAAAAAGTATCGTCCGGTGTTCGATCGTATCAAATAACGTCAGCCCTGTGTCTGTTCGTCCATGGCCAGACCATGCTCTAGCTAGAGTTGTCATGTTTCGTGCGAAGTCCGTCTCTCGCACCAACAGCCAAAACTCACCATGATCATTAACTTTCATCTGCTGCGAGTAGCAACCATCTCGCGCGCAGACGACTTCGAGCCTGGGCCGCGCCGGCCGGAGTACTAGAGGGGCCACAGGATACACGACAAAGAAACATAAGATAAGATTAAGAATCTCATTTTCTTGAATTACTAATGCAATCGTTACTCTGTGCTGCTTGGTCGGATGGTCGGCCGGTTGGTCGGATGGGTCTCTCAGTTTCAGCGATGATGTGGACCGGCATGGCGACGACGACTACGGACTCGAAGGTGATGGCAGTGGCAGTGATGATGCTGAGCGATTGTTCATCCGTTGTTCACCAGTTGTTGTTGTCGTGCAAACACTCTCCTAAACACATTCCAACTTTTCCCTTTATGAACTCCATTTCTTTTGCATTGAATTTGTTTTGGAGAGAGTGGTCAAAAAGATTAAGCAGAAAAAAAATACTTTATTATATGTGTTTGCGTTTCTCTGGTTCTCTTGGTTCTCTTGGTTCTCTTGGTTCTCTTGGTTCTCTTGGTTCTCTTGGTTCTCTTGGTTCTCTTGGTTCTCTTGGTTCTCTTGGTTCTCTTGGTTCTCTTGGTTCTCTTGGTTCTCTTGGTTCTCTTGGTTCTCTTGGTTCTCTTGGTTCTCTTGGTTCTCTTGGTTCTCTTGGTTCTCTTGGTTCTCTTGGTTCTCTTGGTTCTCTTGGTTCTCTTGGTTCTCTTGGTTCTCTTGGTTCTCTTGGTTCTCTTGGTTCTCTTGGTTCTCTTGGTTCTCTTGGTTCTCTTGGTTCTCTTGGTTCTCTTGGTTCTCTTGGTTCTCTTGGTTCTCTTGGTTCTCTTGGTTCTCTTGGTTCTCTTGGTTCTCTTGGTTCTCTTGGTTCTCTTGGTTCTCTTGGTTCTCTTGGTTCTCTTGGTTCTCTTGGTTCTCTTGGTTCTCTTGGTTCTCTTGGTTCTCTTGGTTCTCTTGGTTCTCTTGGTTCTCTTGGTTCTCTTGGTTCTCTTGGTTCTCTTGGTTCTCTTGGTTCTCTTGGTTCTCTTGGTTCTCTTGGTTCTCTTGGTTCTCTTGGTTCTCTTGGTTCTCTTGGTTCTCTTGGTTCTCTTGGTTCTCTTGGTTCTCTTGGTTCTCTTGGTTCTCTTGGTTCTCTTGGTTCTCTTGGTTCTCTTGGTTCTCTTGGTTCTCTTGGTTCTCTTGGTTCTCTTGGTTCTCTTGGTTCTCTTGGTTCTCTTGGTTCTCTTGGTTCTCTTGGTTCTCTTGGTTCTCTTGGTTCTCTTGGTTCTCTTGGTTCTCTTGGTTCTCTTGGTTCTCTTGGTTCTCTTGGTTCTCTTGGTTCTCTTGGTTCTCTTGGTTCTCTTGGTTCTCTTGGTTCTCTTGGTTCTCTTGGTTCTCTTGGTTCTCTTGGTTCTCTTGGTTCTCTTGGTTCTCTTGGTTCTCTTGGTTCTCTTGGTTCTCTTGGTTCTCTTGGTTCTCTTGGTTCTCTTGGTTCTCTTGGTTCTCTTGGTTCTCTTGGTTCTCTTGGTTCTCTTGGTTCTCTTGGTTCTCTTGGTTCTCTTGGTTCTCTTGGTTCTCTTGGTTCTCTTGGTTCTCTTGGTTCTCTTGGTTCTCTTGGTTCTCTTGGTTCTCTTGGTTCTCTTGGTTCTCTTGGTTCTCTTGGTTCTCTTGGTTCTCTTGGTTCTCTTGGTTCTCTTGGTTCTCTTGGTTCTCTTGGTTCTCTTGGTTCTCTTGGTTCTCTTGGTTCTCTTGGTTCTCTTGGTTCTCTTGGTTCTCTTGGTTCTCTTGGTTCTCTTGGTTCTCTTGGTTCTCTTGGTTCTCTTGGTTCTCTTGGTTCTCTTGGTTCTCTTGGTTCTCTTGGTTCTCTTGGTTCTCTTGGTTCTCTTGGTTCTCTTGGTTCTCTTGGTTCTCTTGGTTCTCTTGGTTCTCTTGGTTCTCTTGGTTCTCTTGGTTCTCTTGGTTCTCTTGGTTCTCTTGGTTCTCTTGGTTCTCTTGGTTCTCTTGGTTCTCTTGGTTCTCTTGGTTCTCTTGGTTCTCTTGGTTCTCTTGGTTCTCTTGGTTCTCTTGGTTCTCTTGGTTCTCTTGGTTCTCTTGGTTCTCTTGGTTCTCTTGGTTCTCTTGGTTCTCTTGGTTCTCTTGGTTCTCTTGGTTCTCTTGGTTCTCTTGGTTCTCTTGGTTCTCTTGGTTCTCTTGGTTCTCTTGGTTCTCTTGGTTCTCTTGGTTCTCTTGGTTCTCTTGGTTCTCTTGGTTCTCTTGGTTCTCTTGGTTCTCTTGGTTCTCTTGGTTCTCTTGGTTCTCTTGGTTCTCTTGGTTCTCTTGGTTCTCTTGGTTCTCTTGGTTCTCTTGGTTCTCTTGGTTCTCTTGGTTCTCTTGGTTCTCTTGGTTCTCTTGGTTCTCTTGGTTCTCTTGGTTCTCTTGGTTCTCTTGGTTCTCTTGGTTCTCTTGGTTCTCTTGGTTCTCTTGGTTCTCTTGGTTCTCTTGGTTCTCTTGGTTCTCTTGGTTCTCTTGGTTCTCTTGGTTCTCTTGGTTCTCTTGGTTCTCTTGGTTCTCTTGGTTCTCTTGGTTCTCTTGGTTCTCTTGGTTCTCTTGGTTCTCTTGGTTCTCTTGGTTCTCTTGGTTCTCTTGGTTCTCTTGGTTCTCTTGGTTCTCTTGGTTCTCTTGGTTCTCTTGGTTCTCTTGGTTCTCTTGGTTCTCTTGGTTCTCTTGGTTCTCTTGGTTCTCTTGGTTCTCTTGGTTCTCTTGGTTCTCTTGGTTCTCTTGGTTCTCTTGGTTCTCTTGGTTCTCTTGGTTCTCTTGGTTCTCTTGGTTCTCTTGGTTCTCTTGGTTCTCTTGGTTCTCTTGGTTCTCTTGGTTCTCTTGGTTCTCTTGGTTCTCTTGGTTCTCTTGGTTCTCTTGGTTCTCTTGGTTCTCTTGGTTCTCTTGGTTCTCTTGGTTCTCTTGGTTCTCTTGGTTCTCTTGGTTCTCTTGGTTCTCTTGGTTCTCTTGGTTCTCTTGGTTCTCTTGGTTCTCTTGGTTCTCTTGGTTCTCTTGGTTCTCTTGGTTCTCTTGGTTCTCTTGGTTCTCTTGGTTCTCTTGGTTCTCTTGGTTCTCTTGGTTCTCTTGGTTCTCTTGGTTCTCTTGGTTCTCTTGGTTCTCTTGGTTCTCTTGGTTCTCTTGGTTCTCTTGGTTCTCTTGGTTCTCTTGGTTCTCTTGGTTCTCTTGGTTCTCTTGGTTCTCTTGGTTCTCTTGGTTCTCTTGGTTCTCTTGGTTCTCTTGGTTCTCTTGGTTCTCTTGGTTCTCTTGGTTCTCTTGGTTCTCTTGGTTCTCTTGGTTCTCTTGGTTCTCTTGGTTCTCTTGGTTCTCTTGGTTCTCTTGGTTCTCTTGGTTCTCTTGGTTCTCTTGGTTCTCTTGGTTCTCTTGGTTCTCTTGGTTCTCTTGGTTCTCTTGGTTCTCTTGGTTCTCTTGGTTTTCTTGGTTCTCTTGGTTCTCTTGGTTCTCTTGGTTCTCTTGGTTCTCTTGGTTCTCTTGGTTCTCTTGGTTCTCTTGGTTCTCTTGGTTCTCTTGGTTCTCTTGGTTCTCTTGGTTCTCTTGGTGCTCTTGGTTCTCTTGGTTCTCTTGGTTCTCTTGGTTCTCTTGGTTCTCTTGGTTCTCTTGGTTCTCTTGGTTCTCTTGGTTCTCTTGGTTCTATTGGTTCTCTTGGTTCTCTTGGTTCTCTTGGTTCTCTTGGTTCTCTTGGTTCTCTTGGTTCTCTTGGTTCTCTTGGTTCTCTTGGTTCTCTTGGTTCTCTTGGTTCTCTTGGTTCTCTTGGTCCTTGATTATCGATTCTGACATCTGCTTGTAAATCTTCTTGAATAAACCACAAAGAAACATCAGGCCCCATTCTCCCCCCCATCATCGAGAGGGGTTGCTGGGCTGCTTGAAAGCTTTCCCCTCATGATCGCTCGGTGTGGTTGGTTGGATATTTTTCATTCATCTAGAATACAAACTTTGTGGCTCGGATTTCGGACCGACAAACCGGCCGGCTGGCATGGCGGCATCAGTCAGTGTGCTATTTTTGGGTTCAGTCGGTTAAGTTTCGGCCCAATGGATGCTGATTCACTTTCCTCGTTCTTCGGTCTTCGTGAGAAAGGAATTTGTATTTCTGTCATGAACGCGTCCATGTGGCTTGATGAGGTTGGTGCTATTTTTGGCTCCTGATACTTTGGGCGAAATTAACTAAATATCTGATGGAGCTGTTGAATTTTTTCTTTTTTTTTTTTTGGCATAAATATATTGTTTTGCATGGCTGTATATTTATAACATTCTCATTTAACGTTATTATAGAGTTATATATCATTTCAACCAATATTATTCTTTTAACAAGGGTTAGGACTCACAGTTGCAATCAAATACTTCTTAAAAGGACTGTCTCTTTCTGGAGTAATGTTTTTGAATGCGTAACAACTAGTTCAAGGTAATAATCCCACAACCTGTAATTTACGTCAATTTTCATGTTCATTGCATATAGACAGCTTTCAGATTGACAACTGGATATACTCAGAGTACGTATCGGATCGGAACGGAACCCAATCGATGGGAATCAATCAGATGTGGTGACAAACAGATTTTAATAACTTCCCACCTCTCCTCAGCAATGTTGATTGCTTATCAATATGATGCATGGCCATGGAAGTGATTTGTGGTGGATATGGATGAAATCGATGGAATGGATAATAATTGCTGCAATTGCTCCACGGAGAATCTCTGCATTAGACTACGTAAATTCGCTTCAAGAATGAAGTTATTTGACATGAAATGTGAGTGAGAAGAGATCCTTGGTAAGAATTACGGAGTGTATAGAAAATCAGATGTTAAAATGTCAGGAACGGAAGTTTCTTCTACTCGACCTGTCATTGGTACGCTGATTCTTCAGTTCGTTCTTATAGATAATAATCTGCTCGTAGTGACAAGTATTCCTGGAGGAATTGACGGAGCAAAACGTGACGGAAATCCCGAATGAATCCGTGGAGGAATTCCTGGAGAAATTCTCCGAGCAATTCCCGGAGGAATTTCAGAAGGAATTCCCGGAGGAACTCCCGGATGAATTCCCAGAGGAATTCCCAGAGCAATTCCCATAGGAATTACTGGAAAAATTCCTGGAGGAATTCCAGGAAAAATTCCCAGAGGAATTTACGGAGGAATTCCTGACGCAATTTCCGGAGGAATTAATGAGGGAATTCCCGGAGGAATTCCTGGAGGAATTCCTGGAGCAATTCCTTTATGAATTCCTCCAGTGATTCCTTCAGGAATTCCACCGGAGGAATTCCTGAAGGAATTTCCGGAGGAATTCCTGAAGAAATCTCTGGAGGAATTCCTAAAGGAATCTTCGGAGGACATTCTTAAAAAATCTCCGGAAAAATTCCTGAAGAAATCTTCGGGGGAATCGGTATTGTTTAATCGTTGGAAATCCTATTTCTACAAAAGAATATCCCTTATTTCGTAAAAAAAATAATACTCGAGGAATTACCGAGATCAAATTACCAGAGAATTTCTTGAAAAAAAAATATCATGAGAATTGCTGAGAGAAATTCTAAAAAATAAATTGCAGAAAGAAATCCTTTGTAGAATGCCTGGAACGGAAACTCCCAAAGTAAAATTCGCCGTAAAAACTGTAAGTGAAATACCTGAAAATATTTCGAAAAAGTTTCCGGAGCGTTGCAAAACTATTGTCTGGAAAATATGTAAAAAAAGTAACCGGAAACATTGTTTAATCAACTGTGAATTCCTGAAGGAATTGCCGGAGGAATTCCTGGAGAAACTATTAAAATGACTTCTAAAGGACTATCACAGGAATTTCTATAAAAAAAATGCCTTAAGAACTGCCTGAAAATATTTCACAACATCAAATAGGATAGTTATTTTCAAAGAAAATTGTAGAAATTTCCGAGGGAATACCTAAAGGAATTGACGGATTCATAAATTCCTTTAAAATTGTCGATGAATTTCATTTTTTACGAAGTTCATCGTGTGAGGAATTTTCGCGAAAATGTTGAATAAATTGCCAGCTTTTCTTGAAAAAAAAAAATACCATGTGAATTTTTTTTTTCATAAATTGCAGAATTTCCATATTAAGAGAAAAAATGCCGAAGGAATTTTTGAATAAATTGTACAATGTCTTCCTACATGTATTGCCGGATTTTTTATAAAGAAACTGTCCGAAGATTTCCCCAAAGGCAATTTCGAAGAAATTCCTAAGCGAATTTCCAGAGGAATTTCTTGGAAAATGCCATTTTTTTTGGAGAATTCCCTTCAGGAAATCCCTAAGGGATTTATTCGGAAATCCCCTCAGAAATTTCGTTCATGATTTCCTTCAAAATTTTCTCAGGAAAGCTCAAGTAATTTGCTTAAGAATTCTTAAGAAATTACGGAAATTAAATTGAAAATTTCTCCAGCAATTTTCCTCAGAAACTACTGCAGTGATTTATTAAACAGACTTCATCGGATTTTTTTTTCAGGAGTATTTCAGACATAACCTTCGGAAACTGATTCGAAATCTCCTTTGGAAATTCCTGCAGAAATTTGTTCAGAAATTTCTGCGGTATTTTTTCGAAATTCATTTGGAAATCATTTTTAAAACTCTTCCAGAATTTCCTTCAGTATTTACAATACCGAAGGGAAGGAATTGCGGATACCTAAATTATTTTTGAAAGAATCATTAAGAAGGAACAATTTCTAAGGAAATTATCGTAGGAAATCTGATGCAAAATGCCGGAGAGTTTCTAAAGAACGACCACAGAAAACATTGAACATATTGCCAGATGACATTCCTGAAGAATTATTAAAAATATCAAAAAAATGCTTCAATTAAATGTCGGGAGTGTTCTTGAAATATTCGTCTGAGGATTCTTAGAGAATTGTCAGAGGAATACCTGAAAAAAACGAGAGGAAAAGAATTGTAGAAAAAATACCTGAAAATAACTTTCGAGAATTCCTGAACGAATTGCCGCCACGATAAATTCTTCAAAGAATCGACAGAAGCATTCCCTGTATATTTGTCGAAATAATTTCTTAAAACTATGCTTAAAGAAGGTTTTCAATAAACTCCATGATCAATTTCCAACAAAATACACGTGTATTTCCTGATAAAAAAAAACTAGGAATTGCCATATAAATTCTAAAAAAAATGTTTTGGAAGATCTTCTAGAAAACGCAAGAGAACTTCCGAAGGAATGCCAGAAGCAATTTCGTGTGGAATTCCTAAAGAAAATTGTGAAGATACTCCATATGTCTTTAACTGATAAGGACTCACCGAATCCTTTTTTTTCTTAAACTTTTAAACAAACTACTGGGAGGAAACTACGATGAAATGTCCGGGCAATCAATTTCTGAAGTAATTTCTGACAGAATATTCGAAGGAATTTACAAAGAAAGTAACAATGGAATATTTTTAAAAGTCGTCAAAGGATTTTTTGCAGCTATTTCCATAGGAGCTCCTGAATAAAATATCGGATTGATACCTTGTCAAGGGTGGAGTTCCAATAGAAACTGTCAGAGCATTTCCTAAAGGAACTGTTTTACGATTGGCTCGTTTGATTTGTTTTGATTTCACTTTCAATTCGTGAAGAAAATTTTCAGGGTGTTCACATTTTTAGAACATTTCAGCATTTGGCTTGCATTTTTCTAGAGCAAGCTGCTGTGCAAAGTCGTTACTGGATGGCTGCCTTACATTCTCAAACCCGTGAAGTTCCCGAGAACTTACTCCTCTCTGGAGTCACCATCTTCCTGTTTCTGTTCGACACGTTCTATCTCACTATCTGATAAGGTTTCCTATATCCTTCCTAATCCGTTAATGGTCCAGATGAAATATAGGATCATGTTACTATATCCCCACTTAGAACCATGGCCATTCTTCAGTAAGGGCCTACTTATTACTTCGCATTTTCTGCCGAACAAAATAAATGCAAATCCGAAACTGCGTCGTACGTTACGTTGTCCAAAAATAAAACAGCTTCCCAAAGTTGATTGATAAAAATCATCCGCGGGACAGCATCGTGGATACTCCTCCTCATCACCATAGGCAGTAATAACCAACCGGCAACAACTGCTGATGCTGAGTTGAGCCACGTGGGCCCCGCTGAGTAGATATCACTTTCGGCTTTCAGCGATTGTATAGCAAAATCGGTGACGATGCTACGACATAAATCTGTAAAGCCGGGAGCACTTTGACGGGCCTTCGTCGTACTCGTAGTCGTCGTCATCGTCGTCGGTCGTACAGATCAGTGTCACTGCCGGTAGCGTTCATCACAAACATCCCACACTTTAACTCCACCCCCAAACACCTCCCTCCCCTTCCTCAATGTAAATAAGGCTCTACGAAGCTGTGCTGTTCTTATCCGGATTGCGAGGGAAATCAGGACGCATCGTGGGAGGACAACAGGTAGGACCACGAAAGCTCATAAATCATTTCCGCTCGACCACCGACGACTACGACGGTGGACGAAATTTTCACGTTCATGGGAAGATACGGCTGCTGCCGTGCCACCGCTGCTGGCTGCTCCCTTCAAAGTAGGACCGTATTTATTTCTCCGAAAGTGGTTGCTTTTTGACGAATTGCCACCAGAAATAGAATTATGCATAAGGTTCTGAGGAAAGCATCAAATCACTGCGCTGCAAAGGAGAACGGGGGTTGCAGGCTTGGAGCTAAACACGTGCACTGTCCTAGGCGCAAAAAAAATGCTAACTGGAGATAACTGAGGTTGTCTTCATTGGAATTGAGTTCGAATTAATGACGGAGCTGTTGCAGATTGCCTCCATTAAGAACATTAGCTTTGGTAACAAACTGCTATTTGCGTACCCACTGGGGCAGTGCCTGATTCTGAGCTTAGTGTTCATTGAGTAATTCTACAGTTCTTAACTAAAGGCTTGCATTGTCAATGATCGGGTGGCTTGGCATTGCACTCTTTTCGAGTATATGTTTCGTTTGATTTTGGGAGACTCAGAAAATTGTTGATGTCCCACAGTCATAACTGTATCGCTGATGATGTCTGAAAACATTATCGTTATCAAAGGTGATTGATATCAGACGAATTTTATTGACCATAATGTTAATTAATCGATTAACAACCTTTATTATGGTACTGCATTTGTTGAACATATAAAGCATTGTCCAGTTAGAATCCGGACGCAAGGTATAATTTATTGTGACGCTCTAAATGATCATAATCATCATTCTTTTACAACAGTCTGATCATAAACTTGTGTTCTTTAAATGGTGGAAATTTGATCGATTTTCTTGCAACGAGTGAAAAGTTATTTCAGATTGAAGACAAGAGAAGAAAAAAAATCTTGCACAAACACGTTGAAAATTTAGCGAAGTCAGGCACGACAGTCGCGAAAAATGTTAATATTTCCAAAACCATTATGTGTGATGTGCTCAAATGTTGATAGCCATGTCATGTGCAAGTGCCCGCGGAAGATTAAAGTTTCCGTTCTTGGATAAATCTGCTTGGAATGCCAAGATTTGGCAGGAAGTTCGAGCTCTGGGTATCGTTTTCTCACATCACGATGATGAGACCAAATGTGTACAAGGATGACAGCCTCAAGAATCACGTACTGCTTTACAAAAATGCACACGAGGGATCTGTAGAGGCTTGAGCTATTTTGGTGAGTTATAACGACAGCCGGAGATGTACCGTGGTATAGCTAGATAGTGTTTATTATTGAAAAAAAAAACACTAAAATGTTGCCTCCCCTGAGTGAATTCATTAATTTTACAAGAAGAGAAATATTTGGCAAAGTTTCTTTGAAATCCTAATCAGACTGGTAGAGGATCACAGGACACTAAAGAGATGACCCGATTGTGAGACAAATGTACTGAAGGGGTTGATGCCAAAATTTACTACCATTGTGCAGATTTTTAAGGAGGTCAACACGGAAAATGGTAAAAAATGTATTAAAAATAAAATCAAATAATTTCAGTGATATTTTTCCATGAAAGTTCAATAAATTATCCTTGTTTTGAGAGCTTAACCTTTCCTGTTTGTTGTTCCATCTCTGAGATATAAGTGATTTTCTCCATCCGGATTCTAAATGGACAATGCCTTATAAGCCGAAAAATGGTGGCTCCAGTGAGGAACAAGTTTCCGGAAACTTCACTAGCTAAGAAATGCAAAGGTACCATAGGACATCAGGAGTCATTCTTCAAGTTCACTGCATGTGGCTGCCCTGTGGTTCCTTTACATACTCCAACCTATGAAGTTCTCTGAAACTTACACTTCTTTGATTGAATTCAACATCTTCCGTCTTTTCACAGTGGTATGCTTTAGGAAAAACGCAAGCAAAAGGCTTAAACCTTTACCAGATATATGAGCTGCACGAAATCTATCGAAATTGTTCACAAAATGAATTAAAGGCCAATCAAATGACCATGCTTTTAAAATATCCCATCCTTCCTTCATACAGCTAAATTTACTAACTGACGTAAAATGACCAAAGAAATCATAAATTTGTTGATTCTGGATAGACTTTCAAAATGTTCCAATCAAAATGACCGGTAATGGTTCTAGTTTCTATATGTGGAACATAAAATATCATTAGCCACATGGTTCCGGAATTATTCCGAGGTATCGTGGAGTAGGTTCACTCCTGGCGATGATACACTACACATGCTAAGTTCTGCTGATAAATGCTTTTCGGAATACCAAACTTCACCAAATTCACGAAACAAGTTCATTTTTGATTATTTCGGACATTTTTAGTTACATTGGTCCATTCTGGAACCTTCTAGTCTCCTTGTTCCTCCGAGGAAGAAACCAATTTTTGATCAGCTCTGAATCCTACCATGCGGCAAACTACTTGAATCTACGAGACAAATTCATTGAAGGCTATTTTATTACATTGGCCACATTTCCGAATCTTCTGGTCTCCTTGTTTCCCGGCAAGCGTGACCTAGTTCTAAATCCTGTCTCGCGATAAGTCAAATTTCATGAATTTTCGGAACAAAGACTTTTGTCGATTTTGATAGAGCCTGTGTTGCGACATTTTAACCTTCATGAATTTATTTCTCCTATGGTCGTTCTGGAAATTTCCAGAAAGTTTCTTCTGGAATTTCTCTAGATAACTATTTTTTGGATTCGTATAGAAGCTTTTTTTCATATTTCTCAAAGAGTTTCTTATCGAATTCTTTTAGAAATTCCTTTGGTGATTTTCATTGGGTCTTTCAAGAATTTCCTTTTCGGGCATTCCTTCTCGGACTTGTCAAGGTATTTCTTTTGGAACTCCTCAACCCTCAAGAAGGACTTTTTTGTGACTCCTCATGAAATTCAATACTGCAATATCTTAGTTTTCCTAATGTTCTCCAACATAAAAACCATTTTTTCCTTGACTTGGAAAATTGTTATCCCTCATTAAATTATAAATTACATAAAATATATCTGTGATTATTCCAAATGTTCCTTTAATTATTCCTACTAAAACTCCGTTCCCTCCCAATTTTACCAGTTCCCCAATTTTACCAGGAATTTTATGAAAAAAAACTTGTTTCTCATGTCCTTTAAGGATTATGGGATTCTTAAAGAATGTTTTTCTTCTTAAGTGATCGTAGAAGATTTCTGGTGGAATTTCACAAGAGATTTCTGCAAAAAAAGAACAGAAAGGTCCTCCACTAGGAATACCAGCAGATTATCAAAGAGAACCCCCAGCAAAAAATATTTGAGGAATCTTAGAAGGATAAGATCTTCTGGAAGAATCGCAAACAAAAAAAAAACTACTGGAAGGAATCCCGAAGGAAGTCCTGAGAAAAAATCAGAAGGGTCTTCTGCGATTTCTTCTGTGTATCCTTCTGGAGTTCCTCCAGTAGTTCTTTGTGGATATTTCAAGAATTGCTTTTGGTATTCCTCCTTTGGTTCCTTCGGGGATTTCTCTTTATAGGAACTTAGTTGTGCCTCCAGGCATTTCTCAAGAATTAATTTCAGAAATTCTAGAAGAGGATCCAGTACCTAGAAATCCTAAAACGATCTTCTTGAGAAAATTCTCCAGAGAGAAGAACTTTCCGAAGGTATCCTACACAAAATCTGTGGGAGAATTGTAGAAAGATTGACATATCCCAGATCCACTGAGAAAATTCATGAAAATAATCCCTGAAACAATTCCAATAAGAATACCGAAAGAAAATCTAATTATATCCCAGATAGTGCTCCTTGAGGAATTTCAGACAGATCATCTGCAGAAGCAATTTCGGAATCCAGGACAAACTTCAGAAATAAATCCTCCGTATGAGAATCTTCTGGAAGACTCCCGTTTATTTGACATATCATATGTAGTTACAGTAAAAATTTCAGCTCAATCGGAGCATTGATTACTGAGAATGAGATGTTTGAAGTGAGCGACTTTGCTTAAAAATAGAACAAAAATCGATTTCAAATCATCAACCTTGTATGGAAAGTCGAAAAAATTTCCGCTCCACTGTAATTTTTTTCTTTCGCGTTTTCGAACTCAGGGCATGATTCTACACCAAAAATGATCATCAGCTTATCGAGTTCAAAAATGCTGTAAACTAGTGTTATCATTCGAGGCCATTGCTATCATTCACGCACACACATTTGCTCACTAATTCGCTCACTGACTCACTCTTTTACTCACACATTCACTCACTTACTCACTAACCGGCTCACTCACTACTTCACTCGCTCACCCGCTGACTCACTTACCAATACACTCACTCATTAAATTAGCAACTCACTATATAATTCACTAACTCACTCCTTCGCTCATTTAATCACACCTTCATTTACTAACTGGTTCACTGAGTCACTACTTCACTAACTCACTCACTCATTTGATAATCTGCTCACTCTTTTCTCAACTCAGTCACTATTCAATATTTCAACTCTTCACATCACCCACTTACTCATTACATCACTCACTAACAGACTCACTCACCCACTAATCCACTAACTCACTATCATCTCACTTGCTCATTAACTCATTTACTTGACAGCTCACTACAGTACTCACTAGCTCACAATATTTTACACTTACTTACAAACTCATTTATTTACTCACTACCTTACTAATTCATTCATTTACTAACTAACAGGCTCACTCTTCAACAGTCTCACTCACTTACTCACTTGCCTATTAGTTCACTCATTAAATCACACATTCACACACTAACAAGCTCACTTATTCACCAATTCACCAACTCACTAGCTCACTCAGTCATATAAAAATTACTTCTCTACCTCACTTACTAACTCAGTAAATCATTCACTTGCCTTTTTATTAAACAACCCATTGATCAACTTTCCCACTCACTAACTCTCAGACTCACTATCTCACAAACTCACCCATTAACTCATTTACTTGCTAATTTACTAGCTCACTCATTTTCTTCCAATCACCAACTCACTAAGGCATCAACTCACTCATTTACCAACTTACTCACTCCTGAAGTCATTAACTCAATATTTTACCAACTTGCTCACTTACTCACTCATTCATTAACTCCCTCATTAATCATTTTACTCATTAATTTACTCACTCATTAACTCGCTAATTAACTCACTGAATAAATCACTTGCTGACTAACTCACTAATTCACTCACTAATATACTGACTCCCACGGAATAGATCTCACATGCTCATCAACTCACTCGCTGTCTCACTGATTCATACACCCTTGCTCACTAATTCACATATTCTCTTACTAACGGTACTCAAATTCACGGAACAGCTCTCTGTCCAAAGCTCTATAACTTTCTCAGTCAGAAACTGACTCACTCACTAAATCACTCAACCTTGGGACAGCTCACATTCTCACACTTACCAACACTTACAAAATTAGTGAATTAATTTTCTTACTCATTCATCAACTCCTTCATTCACCTGGTTTTAACCTATCCGATCATAAAGAAGACGAATATTTTTGTGGAACTGATATGCGTAGAAATTCAGCCGACTGGACCACGTTTCTAGGCATAACAGTCCCACTATGTATTTTTTTTAGTAAAAAAAACTACAATAATGTTATAAATTTTTGCTTCAAAGTACCTCAGGCCTGAAAATATAAATAATTTCTCACAATACTATGAAAACTAAAATTCAATTAAACCGCTTTGTCGAAACAAACCAAAAATGTTTTGTAACTTTTATCGCGTTTTTCTCAGTTTCAAGTTTTTCAACATGGGACAACTATGCGTAGAACGGCAGTATATTAAACTAGTGTTTTTTATAGATATCTTAAATACAATTAGTAAATACCAGGGTTGGGAACCATCTGTTTCGTCACCGACCAACGACGAAAAATTAAAAAAAAAATCGTCAGCGAACAAAACTTTGTCTCTTGCATCAACGACCCACGAAGATACTACGACGAGATTGAACCAAAAATAAAACAGGGAGCTATAGTTTTCTGCTGGTATGCTTGTTGTGCTGCCAAATCCGATGATTATTAACATCCCTGGTAAATACTTTCCCTTTGACATAACATTTATTTGAAAGAAACGGCAGATTCCATTGAAATACAAGGCCGTCGATGTCTGCTGTATCCTAGATTTGAAAAAAAAATCAGTTTTCCAGCAAAACGATACACATTTTTGGTAAAAGAAATCTCCTTTCTCTGATCCAGGTTTCCAGCAATCTCATGTCTGTCTTACGAGGATCCTCGTGTGCTGAGCAAACACAAATGTTCTCACACGATCAGCCATGATGTTATCTTTGCTTACGTGAAACAAAAACTGGAGGATGGTGGCTCCAGAGAGGAGTGACTATCCGAGGTTCAAAACTTCTGAAAATGTATAGAGGGGAACTAACATATTTTCGGCAGTTTTATCCTCTTCGTCATAAAGGTTTTTTTAACGTTCAAAGTTTTAACTATCAAATGTTTTCACAAAATTTCAGATTCCTGATATTATTCAGAAAATTCTTCTAAAAATGTAGTGGAATTGCTTAGGCAATTTGTGATGAACTGGTAAAAATAAGAGATGAAATAAACATTTGAAGGGAATCGTGATAACACAGATGTATTCTTCAAAAAAAAATATCTGCGAATGACTTTCTATTTCTATTTGTTTTTTTTTACGAAAAAATTTCAGATCGAAATCAGAACTGCCCATATTCGCATAGTTGACGTAAACGCCACTTTAGTTTTCATCACACTTTTGAAATTCAACAATGAATAAAGGAAAGTTTAAGGTGTTTTTCACGTTCACATCTAGCTAGAGATCAGATCTTGTACTCTATTGAATAAAACTGGTCACAATTATGCACATGTGATAGATATTAGCTTGTGAATGCTGACATTGTCAATGGCGGTTACGTCAATTATGCGATCATGGGCAGAGAAGTAAAATTGAATTAGATTCCTTAGAGGGTCCAATGAGCTTTCTTTTAATATATTGTAGTGCCAGCGCAGAAGGGTCGTTGTGTCTATCTTTGATCTTCGTATGATACACAAACACAAATGTTCTAAAACTGTTTCTTTTGACGAGTACTTTATTTTATCATGTCAAACAGAAACAAGAAGATGAGGAGCAACTTTTCAAGCTCAAGGAGCAAGTTAAAAGAAACTTCAAGGCAGCCACATGCAGTAACGACTTTGTACGGTGTTCACTCTGTAAAAATGCTAGCCAAAAACCTTAACTCAAAATCTTCAAAAACACGTAATCTATCGCATAATTTCAGTAAATATCAAATAAATGCGACGATTTTTAAATGTAGTAAAAAGTAAATAAATTCTCTAAAAATGTATTACTCCTATACCTCGTTTTACGTCCATCATTGACTGAGCGATGAAAATGTCAAGATAATGAGCAAACTGAACATGTTTATAGTTTTGTACAATTCCATCAACTGCGAAGATGTTTCAAAAAATAAAAAATGTTAAATTTGTTCATTGCCTTGGTGTTAGATTTTTTTTTTCGCTCAGCCATCGATAATCGTAAAAAAGGACCGGGTGTTTTTTTTTGTGAAATTCCTGAGAAAAACGTCAGGATATCTTTTGAATAAAAAATGAAAGCTAGAATATATATTTTTTAGCAAATCATAATAAAGGTTCAGGGAGATTCTACTGTATAAATCTTCAAAGCATTTTCCGAAGAAATTTCAGTCCAGAATCAGAAGAAAAACTGTATTTGATTTTCCTGGAGGGTAGAATGTACTATTTTGAAAAAACTTGTAGGGCCAGCTTACAGGGGTCGTCCTATGTCTTGCTTACATCTTCGTATGCTAAATAAATACAAACGTTCTAAAACGGTTCGTCATGATGGGTGCCTTATTTGCTGAACGTGCACATCAAACAAAAACAAGAAGATGGTGGCTCCTGAGAGGAGTAAGTTTTCGAGAACTTCATGGACTGTGGAATTTGCGATGCAGTGACGCCATTGCACAGTGGATCGCTTTAAAAAGTATGGGCCAATAGCTTTAACTCAAAACAGTTAAAAATTTACGTACTGCATGAAAATTATCACAAGCTTTCACAAAATTTTGAATTTATTGTTGGTCACGGTTTCTGATAGATTCAAATAAAATTCTTCTAGAAATGTAATCAGATAAATTGTGTAATTCCAGAGGAAAAGCACAAAAGTTTTAGTCAAAAAATAAAAGTTTAAAAGCACTTTTTCAGAAAATTTTGGCTAAAAAAAATTGAAATTTTTGAGTTTCTGGATTTCTTTCTAGGAAGAAAATTGCATTGAGTTTGCAGGAGGGTTTAATAAAAAAAATTTAGAAGATTGTTGAAAAAGTTCCGGAGAAAATCTTGAAAGTGTGTCTGATAGAAGCTGTTGTCCCAAGTAACACACTTGTCACAGAAGAGCCACGGCGGCGCAGGTTTTTGTTGTGCAGAAGTCTCTGTGACTTACATCTTGTAGGTAAGTATTGATTTGTTAGAAGTAACTCTTCTGTGACAAGTATGTTACTTGGGGTATGACTATTTGACTAATTTAGCCATTTTGAAACTTTCTAAAAAAAACTTTATGGTAACGTCATACGGTAGTATTATTGAGAAAAATTCAAATACAATACATGCAACAATGTCATAAAAACGAACAATTTTGAGAAGCCATCGTAAATTTTTAATAAAGAATCTTCTGATTTTTTTTTAGAATTTGGGCTTTCTTGTGACATTTTTAATATTTTTAGAAGGAGGAATTTTAAGATTAAATTAGGAGATATTTTTTTTTTATTTTATTATTGCTGAGTGCCATAAAATGTGAATTTGTCTCTTTATCATTTATAAATAATGGCTAATTGCCAAGAAAATCATGTAGTTACATAACATAAAAGATATGCATTCGGAAAACCTCCTCAGTGTACACAAAGTTTATCGCAAGTTCTCACAAGATTTCAAATTTAATTGGGCCACAATTTGTGATGATATTCAGAAAAATCAAATAAAACTCTCCTAAAGATGTTATGGAATACACTTTTGGAGGAAATCCTGGAGAAACTTCAGAGGGATTCTTCAGAAGGATCACTGGATAAATCTCCAAAAAAAAACGATTGGCCTTAACGAGTGCCTTTGCTAAACGTGAAAGGCAAACAAAAACAAGAAGATGGGTGGCTCCCAAGAGGAGAAATTTTTCAAAAACTTCACGGGCTGGGGAATTTGCGGTGCAGCTACATGCAGTGACACCTTTGAAAAGTAGATCGCTCTAGAAAAACGCTGGACACAACATCTTCCGGGAGGGCGACACTAGTTTTCCCAAGCCGAAATATCCAAAAAAAAAAGGTGGAATAAGATGAAAAGACCCGGTAAAACTCGCAAAACTTTTGCGTGTTTTAGCGGCTATTTTCGTTTTTTTTAGATATTTCGCCATGGCAAAACTAGTGTCACAACCCCAATCCTATTATTTAAATTGTTTAAGCTTGACTTGATGTGTATGAGAGGATGTGTGTGTTTGTATAAGGGCCAACATGACGGAATCTTGGATTGTGGGTCACGATTTGATTTGTTACATTTTGTATTTATAACTAGACTTTGCAATTATGCATGTAGATAGCATTCCTCAGACACACCACCAAACAGACCGTTTTAACTGACTCCATCCAAAATTTCGAAAATTAAAAATGATTTAAAAACATCAAACCAAATTAGAGGAGTGATTTCTTTCCGTAACCTTGTGTAGCAATTCTTTATAGCTTATCGTAAAAGAAAATAATCGTCAAAAATAAAAACTAATAGACCATTTTAAAACAAAAGAAATGTTGCTTAGTTGATTTGAAACTAACTTTTTCATAAAAAAACAACATAGACATTCCAGGTCAAGTCATCGAAGCAGAAATAAAATATATGATTTGCATGAATGTTTAAAACTCCTATGAAAGCTTCAGAGCTTCAAAGGGAATGTTGCTATCAATCCACAGAAAATCTCTAAATCATGTATAATCAATCGATGCACTATTGTGATTGTACTAAATTAAAACGAAAAAACAGAAATTCTAACAGCAAGCATAAACGAGAGCAACAATATATTCTGCACCTAACACTGTGAAACACATACAAATTCTACGCAAATTTAGAATAGAACCAAATTGCACTGCACCAAAATGTGATACTAAAATTGTAATAGCACGTATGTATATGAAATACGAATTTTCATTTTATTCTTATCAATCATTTTGAATTAATTAATGGTTTCTTCAGTTTTTTATTATAAATCTATTACAGAACAGTGTTCACGTAACATTTGAATCGGCTCCCTTTTTTCAACTATTCAAGTTATCTTTTATTACTGTTTTTATAATTATACAAAGTAACTTTCCTGAATCAGATGATAAACTTTGAAAGCAATAGTATTACCGTCCTTTCAAAGTATCATTATAATAAAAGGGTTTTAGACTTTTTTGTGTAAATCAATAACCGTAACATGAATGTGTTATCATAACGTTCAAACAACTTATATGCAATGTTATAACCTCACCAGCACAGAGAATTAACTTAAAGCACCACTCACCGATTGCACTTATAAATATGTAGTTCACATGGATCGAATTTTGAGAAAGTTATTTATAGGATTATTCGAATTGAATTGCATGTTCGATTATATGTCATAAACCTACGATGGATCAAAATGCCTAGTTTTTTTTCAAAAATGTATATGAGTAATGAATATTTATGTATCGAACAAGACAGAACAGGAATGTTACACTGATAAGTGGTTGAACGCCTAACGCAAGGAATGATCATGAACTGATTCGTGTGTAAAATATCTGTATATATAATTATTGAGTGATAGAAGTAAATTTAATTTAGCAATGGGTGCCAGATTTATCTGCAAATCGCAATGCCAAACAATTCAACTAATTATTATGTAATCGAAGAGCAGGATAACGTCTTTTGCATGAAATCTGTGTTATCATAAGTTCCTACACTTTCAAAATACATATATGTTACGAGAGTGACTGTAAAAATGCACTCATGGCACCACTGATACACTGGAACAAAACAACACACTGAAACTAAGCTGTAATTGTCCAACAAAAATCGTGTTATTCTCCGAACTTTTGACTTGTGAAATCAATTGAAGCACCAATTTAATACTAAACCTTGCTCTTACTACATACTAAACAGAGCTCTTTCGTGACAATCCACTTGACCAGCCGCATGTACAAATCTTTTGACTTTTCTTTCGAGCAAGTGAAGAATTATAAAAAAAAAACAAGGTGTACTCTTCAGAATATCAAAAATCCCGCTGAGATCATAGTAAGAATCATGCCAAAGAAGAACCACAGTATTCCCAGGCAAGAATTAATCACAAAACCCAAAGAACATTTAAAACATCTATGCCTTCTTGGTGTGATCAAATCGAACATAACCAGAGAACATTATGAATAAATCGACCACGTTTGCAGCAAGTTTAGAATGGCATATAGTGAAGAATGGATATTACCAACCATAGAGGGAAGAATGTGAACAACAACAAATCGAAAACCCGAAGGTTGGACAGCATTTTCAATGCCGACAAATTATTATTAACATTATTATACCAGATCCGAATGGTGAAGATTGATCTTATACATTATTCATATATTAAAATTATTATTGATATCATTATAAACTAAACATATATATGATGGATGTAAAATAAATGCCTCAGCCAGTATGAACAAAAAAATCGGAAAAAACGAGAAAAAAGTACGCTTGTTTACTCTAGAAATATCCGAAACGCCCATATGGTATATACTTCATTGGGTCTTTTGCTTTTGTATTTCTAACCACAGAGAACAGACGTCCAAGTCCAGTTCCGAAACTGTGTAAGAAATTTAACGGCCATTTGAAATCGGCAACACAAGTGGCAACATCGTGGCGCTGCAATCGGTTAATTTCCCATACTAATTTAATTCACCACTTGAAATGTTTCAATTCACCACTGACTGTGGCAATATGGTGTTTGGCAGCGTTAGTGTTTTCATCGTGCATTGGTTTGCAACCTTACTCAAGTGAAGATTCAAATCCATACACAGCTTTCTGAAGGAAATTTCACAGACAAACAGACGTAACACTTGTGAAATTTCCATCGACCACGCTTTTAACGATCATTTTAAATTTTCATAGTTGTGGCTTTCACAACCAGAGGCGCGCGCATCGTTTTTCTATGCGTTTGACGTTTCACACTAGCGCCTTCTGTTTACGATATTGCACAACTCAGTGATTTGCGCAACTTTTCCACCAGGTGATGGTAGTGTGAACTGGGCGATGGATTTCCTTGAAAACCGTTCAAGGTGTTACGTCTGTTTGTCTGTGGAAATTTGTTCTAGCCTGGATGTCTGTTCTCTGTGACGAAAGTTTGTTTGTATTTACCTTTTTTTTCTCCGTGAGCCGAGATAGTTCATAGCCAAGTTCATAGCTGTTCATAGCAATCGGGGATTGCTCATAAACTCAACCAAATAAACTTGAGACACAGAGAAACAGACGTAACTCTTAGAACAAATTTCATTATAAAACATCGTCACGAAAACGCTATCGCCCAATGCTAAACGTACTGTGTTTGGCCGGGCCGCCACTAGATGGCGATAGTGAGCAAACGTCAAACAGGAGCCAAAACAATACCAGCGCCGCGAGTGGTCAATAGACCTACTACCACAGAGAACAGACGTCTATGTTTGCTTTCTGCCTTGTGTAAAACTTTGTAACGGTCATATCAGAGTATGTAGTTATGCTCCCGTTGCGTGGCGCTAGCGTCCCATCACTTACATTGTTGTGTTGTCATTTTTGTTTCCAGTGCTCGCCATTTTTGGCCGTTTGGCGCTCGTGTCGCTTTGTGGGCTAGAGTGTTTTAACGATGAACACTGCCATCGTAGGGTCAAATCGACTTTATATGTGGGGCAGTCTCCGTTGGTGGCGTGGAGGTACACTTAAATCCTTTACACACGATTTCGACGAATTTTTGTTCGAGCTTAAATGTCTGTTCTCTGTGCTACTACTGAATATTTGAATCAACCGTTAAAAAGGTGATCGATGGGAGGCAATGTGAGTGTGACGTCTGTTTCTCTGTGCTTGAGATTTTCATTAGGCCTGAACTTATAAAACGGCCTTCAATAATTCATAATGATGAGGATGAATTTCACATGGTCGCACCACAGGCAAACAGACGTAACACTTGCGAAATTTCCATCGACCACGTTTTTAACGATCATTTTAAATCTACATAATTGTGGGGTTGTGGCTTTCACAACCAGAGGCGCACGCATCGTTTTTCTTTGCAATTGACGTTTCACACTAGCGCCTTCTGTTGTTGATATTGCACAACGCAGTGTTTCGTGAAATATTTCCACCAGGTGATGGTAGTGTGAAGTGGGCGATGGATTTACACGAAAATTGTTCTAGATGTTACGTCTGTTTGTCTGTGATCGCACTATGATGCAGCATCGTCTCACAGCTTGGCTTTTATATTTGTTTAGCTACATGGAACTCTCAAGCGCCGGTAGCCGAGTGGATTAAACTCGAGCTCAGTGATCCCGGCGTTCATGAATCGATTCCAGTCTGCATCGTTTCAAGATTTTTTTTATTACGATCAATTTTCATATGGCATCCATAAGGCCGGAACAAATCTATTTTTTTTCTTTTGTCACAGTGCTCGTTGACTCGTCAAGGGGGGGGGGGGGGGATGATAAATAAAAAATGAATTTGATGAAAAATTACTGGAAAATTAATGAAAAATTACCCACACAATTAGGCAAAATCGTTAAACTCATCGGATTTGTTAAGATATTTTCTGGGCGACTCTAATTTCACCTTAATTTTTTTAAATTTTTTGAATAATTTATAAGCGTCCCCCCACAAAATGTTGAATTCTGACCAAACTTTCCCGAGGAGGGGGGGTGGGTGATATAAGAGAAAATTTAAATTTGTGTCAGCCTTGGTGTCAGCCTAATTTTTAGTAATAGCAAAAATTCATAAGGTATTTTGATGATTTTCGATAGTTGTTTTTTGCTCAGTGGAATCCTCTAGAGATTTTAAGCAGGCCGCAAGGGAGGCCGGTCTGATGCTTTTTTAAGAATTACTTCACGATATTTCTCCTGAAATTTCTACAGCAGTTCCTTGCAAGATTGCTTTAGGAATGCCTTCTGTTATTTATCCAGGAGATTTTTCTATGATTGTTCAGGAGTTCATTCTCGGATCACTGCTGATATATCTTCTACACTACCATCACAGAGAACAGACATCCAAGTCCAGTTCCGAAACTGTGTAAGGAATTTAACGGCCATTTGAAATCGGCAACACATGTGGCAATACCGTGGCGCTGCAATCTCATACTAATTTAAGGCTCTAATAACCATCATTCAGTCATCAGCAATCATCAATTATTCAAAAGCAGTTTTTTTTAAATCCAAAAAGCGTCATCACAGACAAACAGACGTAACACCACAGACAAACAGACGTAACAGCTTGAACGATTTTCATGGAAATCCATCGCCCAGTTCACACTACCATCACCTGGTGGAAAAGTTGCACGAATCACTGTATTGTGCCATATCGTCAACAGAAGGCGCTAGTGTGCAACGTCAAACGCATAGAAAAACGATGCGCGCGCCTCTGGTCGTGAAATCCAAAACTATAAAAAATTAAAATGATCGTTAAAAGCGTGGTCGATTGAAATTTCGCAAGTGTTACGTCTGTTTGTCTGTGGTAACACCTTGAACGATTTTCATGGAAATCCATCGCCCAGTTCACACTACCATCACCTGGTGGAAAAGTTGCACGAATCACTGTGTTGTACAATATCGTCAACAGAAGGCGCTAGTGTGAAACGTCAAACACATAGAAAAACGATGCGCGCGCCTCTGGTTGTGAAAGTCACAACTATGCAAATTTAAAATGATCGTTAAAAGCGTGGTCGATGGGAATTCCGCAAGTGTTACGTCTGTTTGTCTGTGGCGTCATTAAAAATGATTTCATTGTTATCCAGACGGTGAGTAGAGTGCAGTGATAAATTTTCATTCAAATTGATAGCGATTTCAGCGAAAAAAACTGCTTTTGATTTCCTGACAAAAGATGATGGTTTGTTTCCTCTTAATTCACCACTTGAAATGTTTCAATTTACCACTGACTGTGGCAATGGTGTTTGACGGCGTTAGTGTTTTCATCGTGTATTGGTTTGCAACCTTACTCAAGTGAAGATTCAAATCCTCACCAAACTTTCTGTGTGAAATTTGTTCTAGCCTGGATGTCTGTTCTCTGTGCTACCACAGACAAAAAGACGTAACACCTTGAACGATTTTCATGGAAATCCATCGCCCAGTTCACACTACCATAACCTGGTGGAAAAGTTGCACGAATCACTGTGTTCCCGGATAAAAAATTACCATTCATTACATGGTAAATATTATTAACGTATGACTGGTTTTATTGTTCACAATGAAACACATAGTAGATATATTGTTACTTTTTACAATAGAAATCAAGCCCATATAGTTCGTACAATAAGTGAACATTAGCTTTATTAGTGACTAATTGATTCGATTGTTTTTCAATAGTTCTATAATAATTGAAAGTTACTATCAGTAAAAATTAATTCAAGTTGTTTTTATATGGTTGCAAATGTGCCTGCAAAGTTCTCATGGACTTTTTATTAAAAAAGAGTTTATTTGTCAATTACACTTAAAAACAATTCGTAACAAATAAAAAACAATAAATATTATTGTTGCTTGGATCATTTTTGTATAATCAAATACAAAATCGCTTGACATATTTTTTTTTAGCTTTCGTTTTAAATTTGAGTACAGTAGATGTTTCGGTTATCGAATGTTATTCGCTAAAACTTCAACGACTGACAGACGTCAAGCCGTGTTGGCAGAGGAAGCTCTCAATGAATAACTGAGGAAGTACTTATAGAAAACTAGCTGAAAAGCAGGTTTTAGCCAAGTGAGGACGTTACGACAAGAAAAAGATGAACAATGATTTTTATAATATTTTCCAATAAATTAAAGGAATCTAGTAAATAGTAAACTACCATTGATAACAATACAAACACAATTAGTTGAATGGGGTCAATTGAACCGATGTTAAAATAAACATGCAATAATATTTGTTGTTATGTTAACAGGTTTCGCCTTTGAAAAACCAAAGAATTCATATTTCTCGGTAAAATTCTTCTCCAGCATTTATAGATACTTTACAGATACTAATGGCCACATGAATTGTGAACGATTTATGGTACCTGAGGTCTGACTTGTGATATTTGGTAGTTATTTGAAAAGATTGATGATAGATCTTATCAACAGCTGCCAAGCAATACATACCAGACAGACATCAGAGTCAGGGCGCAAAATTTTCGAGCAGACGAGTTGAAGTTCACCGTGCGGCAATTTTCATTCACTTGCCCGCATATTCATATTCAGCTGCTCGATACTCATTTGTCAACTGAATGTAAGTCAATGAATATTTGTAAACATCTTACAAAGTGTAAAAATTTCTGATAAAATATTAACATTTCGATTACATTTAACGGTGCTTTACACAGATCTTTTCCCATTTGATTGTTGTGGAGTGTTTTTGGAAGGAATCGTAGCCATAAACGTAGGTAATTATGAAGATGTTCCTCGATCGGCTTCATATTCAATGACTACGAATTGACTGACTGTGTGAAGAGGGAGAGCGAAAATGAATTTGTTTGTTTTGAATATTCAGTGCAGAATCATTCAAGTTCGTGCTGTTTTCAGTCAATGACTATGAAAATTTTGCACCCTGATCAGAGTGTTTGATTCTTATCATAAAATGTGCATATCATTCTGGCGGCCGTTAGTGCTTGTAAATGCTGGATATAAATGTTAGCAGGAAATATAAATTCTATGGATTTTCAAAAGCTAAAACTGCTAACAAATAACAACGAATATTATTGTATTTTTATTGTAACAACGATTCATTTGACGCCATTCAATTAATTGTATTTGTATTGTAAGAACAATGAAAAAACATTAAGATATATTGTTTTCTATTGAAAATTGCGCTAAAAATGTCTCATAAAAACACAATACATTCTATTGTTTTTCGCGAAAAAGTGTATGATAATTTTCTCAAAATTTTATGGTTAAGATACATAACGACCACCATTTTTTATTGTAAAAGTGCCATTTACCATTCGCCCAATGGTATAGAACAATAGGCACAGAGAACAGACATCAAGGCTAGAACAAATTTCATTCGGAAAGTTGTGTAAGGATTTGAATCTTTACTTGAGTAAGGTTGCAAACCAATACACGATGACAACACTAACGCCACCAAACACCATATTGCCACAGTCAGTGGTGAATTGAAACATTTCAAGTGGTGAATTAAATGAGTATGGGAAATTAACCGATTGCAGCGCCACGCTATTGCCACTTGTGTTGCCGATTTCAAATGGCCGTTAAATTCCTTACACAGTTTCGGAACTGGACTTGGATGTCTGTTCTCTGTGCAATAGGGGTGATGGTGAGTGTGCCGTGTAAATTACAATACGTTTAATGGTGAATATTTTTCGAAAAAATGGTGTTGTAACAATAAAATTTATCGTATTTTTATGATATTTTTATCAGGGTTGTGCAATATCGTCAACAGATGGCGCTAGTGTGAAACGTCAAACACATAGAAAAACGATGCGCGCGCCTCTGGTTGTGAAAGCCACAACTATGAAAATTTAAAATGATCGTTAAAAGCGTGGTCGATGGGAATTTCGCAAGTGTTACGTCTGTTGTCTGTGGTGCTACCATCACCTGGTGGAAATGTCTCACGATACACTGCGTTGTGCAATATCGTCAACAGAAGGCGCTAGTGTGAAACGACAAACGCAAAGGAAAACGATGCGCGCGCCTCTGGTTGTGGAAGTCACAACTATGAAGATTTAAAACGATCGTTAAAAGCATGGTCGATGGAAATTTTGCAAGTGTTGCGTCTGTTTGTCTGGTTTGACGTTTCACACTAGTGCCATCTGTTGACGATATTGCACAACTCAGTGATTCGTGCAACTTTTCCACCAGGTGATGGTAGTGTGAACTGGGTGATGGATTTCCATGAAAATCGTTCAAGGTGTTACGTCTGTTTGTCTGTGGCGCTAGTGTGAAACGACAAACGCATAGAAAAACGGTACGCGCGCCTCTGGTTGTGAAAGTCACAACCACAGACAAACAGACGTAACACTTGCGAAATTCCCATCGACCACGCTTTTAACGATCATTTTAAATTTTCATAGTTGTGGCTTTCACAACCAGAGGCGCGCGCATCGCTTTTCTATGTGTTTGACGTTTCACACTAGCGCCTTCTGTTGACGATATTGCACAACACAGTGATTCGTGCAACTTTAACACCAGGTGATGCTAGTGTGAACTGGGCGATGGATTTCCATGAAAATCGTTCAAGGTGTTACGTCTGTTTGTCTGTGTCACAACTATGCATATTTAAAATGATCGTTAAAAGCGTGGTCGATGGAAATTTCGCAAGTGTTACGTCTGTTTGTCTGTGCCCGAGTTGTTTTGTTCATACAAAATAAAATTGAATCTGTAATATGGATCCTGGTCTTTGACCATAACCCCCCAACATGACCACGTGATTTATGGATGGCCCCTGAGCTTGAACATCGGAATCAAGTGGTTGATCAGCTGCAAAACCGACAATATTTGGGTTCGTTCAAACATTACGTAACGCTAAGGGGGGAGCAGGGAGGAAATCCAGCGATGCGTTACGCTTCATACAAAATTTTCAAATTCAAAAGTTGTTACGTGGGGGAGGGAGGGGGTCTTAAATTGGCAAATTTTGCGTTTCGTCTTGAATTTCAATGAATCCTTTTTTACCCGGGTAATAATTTTATAGGAAATCGCGCCACTTGGGCGGAGGCTTCTATTTTCGTCTGTTTTCCGCTATAACTCAGTCAAATTTGAACCAATTGACACAATTTTTGGAATGCGGTGAGATAGGTATAGCACAGACAAACAGACGTAACACTTGATAAATTTCCATCGATTACGCTTTTAACGATCATTTTAAATTTTCATAGTTGTGGCTTTTACAACTAGAGGCGCGCGCATCGTTTTTCTATGCATTTGACGTTTCACACTAGCGCCTTCTGTTGACGATATTGCACAACACAGTGATTCGTGCAACTTTTCCACCAGGTGATGGTAGTGTGAACTGGGCGATGGATTTCCATGAAAATCGTTCAAGGTGTTACGTCTGTTTGTCTGTGGGTATAGTACACGCTAAGAAAATGTTACTCTAAAATGAGTAAGATTCACACAAAACTGAGCTAAACTGGAACAGCTCAAAAAATGAGTAAATTGCATTTCCAGCGATAGCGGTGGCCCAGATGCAAAAATCCAACTGGTTTAAGCCGTATAATATTCTTCGCATCATCAAGAATATTATACGGCTTAAACTGATGAGATTTTCCCACTTGGGCCAGCGCTATCGCTGGAAAAAAAATTTACTCAATTTTGAGTTGTCCCACTTTAGCTCGAAAATGAGTGAATTTTCTGACCGTGTATCTACCCGTGTACAACATTTCAAGTCAATTGTTTTTTTTTTCATTTTTATTTATGTGTATTTTAACTTAAATGCTAATTCTACACTCAAGTCAATTGGTTCAAAATTGACTGAGTTATAGTGGGAAACAGACGATTATAGAAGCCACCGCCCAAGTGGCGCGTTACCCTATTATCTTATTTCCTCATTCTTGAGTAGGAATTTTTCGAAGTGATTGTCCTCCTATTTTTCATTTGTGGAAACTATCACACGGTCAGAAAATTCACTCATTTTCGAGCTAAAGTGGGACAACTCAAAATTGAGTAATTTTTTTTTCCAGCGATAGCGCTGGCCCAAGTGCGAAAATCTCATCAGTTTAAGCCGTATAATATTCTTGATGATGCGAAGAATATTATACGGCTTAAACCAGTTGGATTTTTGCACGTGGGCCAGCGCTATCGCTGGAAATGCAATTTACTCATTTTTTGAGCTGTTCCAGTTTAGCTCAGTTTTGTGTGAATCTTACTCATTTTAGAGTAACATTTTCTTAGCGTGCACGGTCAGAAAATTCACTCATTTTCGAGCTAAAGTGGGACAACTCAAAATTGAGTAAATTTTTTTCCAGCGATAGCGCTGGCCGAAGTGCGAAAATCTCATCAGTTTAAGCCGTATAATATTCTTGATGATGCGAAGAATATTATACGGCTTAAACCAGTTGGATTTTTGCACTTGGGCCAGTGCTACACGGTCAGAAAATTCACTCATTTTCAAGCTAAAGTGGGACAACTCAAAATTGAGTAAATTTTTTTTCCAGCGATAGCGCTGGCCCAAGTGGGAAAATCTCATCAGTTTAAGCCGTATAATATTCTTGATGATGCGAAGAATATTATACGGCTTAAACCAGTTGGATTTTTGCATCTGGGCCACCGCTATCGCTGGAAATGCAATTTACTCATATTTTGAGCTGTTCCAGTTTAGCTCAGTTTTGTGTGAATCTTACTCATTTTAGAGTAACATTTTCTTAGCGTGTATCGCTGGAAATGCAATTTACTCATTTTTTGAGCTGTTCCAGTTTAGCTCAGTTTTGTGTGAATCTTACTCATTTTAGAGTAACATTTTCTTAGCGTGTATATATTTCTTTATTGAGTTCGTGTCTCGGCTAAACCCCACTGATAAAAATATGCAAACGTCAAAATGTCGGCCGAACCAAAATAAAAACAACGAAGAGCGCAACAAACCGAAGAAAACATGCAAAAAACAACATTCGTGTCACCATTCTTGCGAGCGGCCAGATGCTGGAGTGTTCTTTTGTCCGACGGATGCGGTTTTTCGGTGCCAATCTGGCGTTGTCAAGTCGTTAGGCCTCCCGAACCTTCGCCGCATTCCTTCCCGGGACGACCAGGTGTTCAAATCGTAGCAGAAAATATGGATTAGTGGTGTAGTTCAAGCCGCAGAAAGTGTCAT